>NW_025727004.1:10000-15000 GCF_021461385.2 Schistocerca piceifrons | reverse complement strand
CCGCCGACGCTCGCACCGGCCGCTACGGGCCTGGCACCCTCTACGGGCCGTGGCCTCATTCAAGTTGGACTTGGGCTCGGCGCGAGGCGTCGGGGTAGTGGACCCTCCCAAACACCACATGCCACGACAGGCGGCAGCCTGCGGGGTTCGGTGCTGGACTCTTCCCTGTTCGCTCGCCGCTACTGGGGGAATCCTTGTTAGTTTCTTTTCCTCCGCTTAGTAATATGCTTAAATTCAGCGGGTAGTCTCGCCTGCTCTGAGGTCGTTGTACGAGGTGTCGCACGCCACACCGCCAGCCGGCTGTGCACGCTACCGAGAAAGTACCGGTATGCGAACCGCCAGGCGACGGGCGCGCATCGCACGTTTGAGGAGACGCGGCCGGCCCCACAGGCGGCCGCGACACTCCCAGGTCTGCGAAGCGGGGCAAACGCCGCGCGCTTCAGTATACGTAGCCGACCCTCAGCCAGACGTGGCCCGGGAACGGAATCCATGGACCGCAATGTGCGTTCGAAACGTCGATGTTCATGTGTCCTGCAGTTCACATGTCGACGCGCAATTTGCTGCGTTCTTCATCGACCCACGAGCCGAGTGATCCACCGTCCTGGGTGATCTTTTCTCAGTTTCCGCCGTCTCTTTCGAGACGGTCGCATAGGCGGGAGTGAGGCGTGTGGCGGCCCCTGTTCCAGCGTTCTGTGTCCAACGGCCTCACGGCCGACGGGCGTCGTACGGCTCCACACCGGAGCGGACAGGCACTCGGGCGAAAGTCATTCAAAACCGGCGCCAGGCGCCAGGTGCCGCAGGCCAGCCGCTCCAGCGCTTCAGCGCTCGTACCACACAACATTGCCGCTAGTTTTGAGAGGCACGCGTGGTTCCGCACGCGGCGCACGGCTACGGCGAGCCGTACAGGTAGCGTGTTGCGCGACACGACACGCACATCGAAAGACATGCAGTCTAGTCGGTAATGATCCTTCCGCAGGTTCACCTACGGAAACCTTGTTACGACTTTTACTTCCTCTAAATGATCAAGTTTGGTCATCTTTCCGGTAGCATCGGCAACGACAGAGTCAATGCCGCGTACCAGTCCGAAGACCTCACTAAATCATTCAATCGGTAGTAGCGACGGGCGGTGTGTACAAAGGGCAGGGACGTAATCAACGCGAGCTTATGACTCGCGCTTACTGGGAATTCCTCGTTCATGGGGAACAATTGCAAGCCCCAATCCCTAGCACGAAGGAGGTTCAGCGGATTACCCCGACCTTTCGGCCTAGGAAGACACGCTGATTCCTTCAGTGTAGCGCGCGTGCGGCCCAGAACATCTAAGGGCATCACAGACCTGTTATTGCTCAATCTCGTGCGGCTAGAAGCCGCCTGTCCCTCTAAGAAGAAAAGTAATCGCTGACAGCACGAAGGATGTCACGCGACTAGTTAGCAGGCTAGAGTCTCGTTCGTTATCGGAATTAACCAGACAAATCGCTCCACCAACTAAGAACGGCCATGCACCACCACCCACCGAATCAAGAAAGAGCTATCAATCTGTCAATCCTTCCGGTGTCCGGGCCTGGTGAGGTTTCCCGTGTTGAGTCAAATTAAGCCGCAGGCTCCACTCCTGGTGGTGCCCTTCCGTCAATTCCTTTAAGTTTCAGCTTTGCAACCATACTTCCCCCGGAACCCAAAAGCTTTGGTTTCCCGGAGGCTGCCCGCCGAGTCATCGGAGGAACTGCGGCGGATCGCTGGCTGGCATCGTTTATGGTTAGAACTAGGGCGGTATCTGATCGCCTTCGAACCTCTAACTTTCGTTCTTGATTAATGAAAACATACTTGGCAAATGCTTTCGCTTCTGTTCGTCTTGCGACGATCCAAGAATTTCACCTCTAACGTCGCAATACGAATGCCCCCGCCTGTCCCTATTAATCATTACCTCGGGTTCCGAAAACCAACAAAATAGAACCGAGGTCCTATTCCATTATTCCATGCACACAGTATTCAGGCGGGCTTGCCTGCTTTAAGCACTCTAATTTGTTCAAAGTAAACGTGCCGGCCCACCGAGACACTCAATAAAGAGCACCCTGGTAGGATTTCAACGGGGTCCGCCTCGGGACGCACGAGCACGCACGGGGCGGTCGCACGCCTTCGGCTCGCCCCACCGGCAGGACGTCCCACGATACATGCCAGTTAAACACCGACGGGCGGTGAACCAACAGCGTGGGACACAAATCCAACTACGAGCTTTTTAACCGCAACAACTTTAATATACGCTATTGGAGCTGGAATTACCGCGGCTGCTGGCACCAGACTTGCCCTCCAATAGATACTCGTTAAAGGATTTAAAGTGTACTCATTCCGATTACGGGGCCTCGGATGAGTCCCGTATCGTTATTTTTCGTCACTACCTCCCCGTGCCGGGAGTGGGTAATTTGCGCGCCTGCTGCCTTCCTTGGATGTGGTAGCCGTTTCTCAGGCTCCCTCTCCGGAATCGAACCCTGATTCCCCGTTACCCGTTACAACCATGGTAGGCGCAGAACCTACCATCGACAGTTGATAAGGCAGACATTTGAAAGATGCGTCGCCGGTACGAGGACCGTGCGATCAGCCCAAAGTTATTCAGAGTCACCAAGGCAAACGGACCGGACGAGCCGACCGATTGGTTTTGATCTAATAAAAGCGTCCCTTCCATCTCTGGTCGGGACTCTGTTTGCATGTATTAGCTCTAGAATTACCACAGTTATCCAAGTAACGTGGGTACGATCTAAGGAACCATAACTGATTTAATGAGCCATTCGCGGTTTCACCTTAATGCGGCTTGTACTGAGACATGCATGGCTTAATCTTTGAGACAAGCATATGACTACTGGCAGGATCAACCAGGGAGCTGCGTCAACTAGAGCTGAGCAGCCGGCCGCCCGGGAGTGTGTCCCGGGGGCCCGCGCGAACACGCAAGCGTCCGCTCAATCATTCTGCAAACAGGAGGAGGCTGAGCTCCCCTGCACAATACACCTCGAAACCCTCTCAGGTCCCGGCGGCGCGCAGCGCCGTCCCAAGTACTTGGTCGGGTTCGAGAGAGGCGCAATCGCCCGGAGTTAGGCGAGTAGACGCTTTCGGTGCGACCACCCGTGCTCCCAACTGAGCTTGCCGCTGCCGACAGAGGCCCGGGAGCGTGCTGTCGTGGCATTGCCGGCGGGAGACAACACGCGCCACCTACGGTGACCGGCAGCTCCAACGCCAGCGCCACAGAAGGACAAAAGCCCCACTTGGGTGCCGAAGCGAACTCTCCCAGCACAGCGCACGCGCCAACACATCCGCACAGCTGCGATACAAACCACCAGCGAGAACCGCTGGGGCGACCGAGCAGCAGACGGCGTCGCGGCGCCGAGCGCCGGGCGGCAGCGCATCCTCAACGCACACAGTCCTCAATCGGACCAGCACACTGAAGATGTCCACCGCGCTTCGCACCGGGCCCGCGAGGACCTACTTTGGCCGCACGGCGCCGCGCGCAGGGTGCGCCGGCGCGCAGCTGCGACGCCTGCCGCGTCCGTCGGCCGGCGCGCCTGCCACTGGCCGCCCCCACCAGCCGGCTGTAGCGCGTGCGCCCACGCACCGCGCGGCCAGCACGCCGGGAGGCGCCCCCTCACCGGCCGGGGACGGTCCCACCCAGCCACCGCCGCGTATCGCTTCACACCCAGATGCCGTTCAGTTTCGTCGGCATGGTGGGTATCGCTGGAACAACCGGTTAGTACCTCAACCTATCGTCGCCATCACCGATTCACCCCTAGCGAGAACAACCGCACCACAACAGGTTACCATTTGTTCATTTGCGTAACTTCACCAGAAAACGCAGGCGTCCATCGCCATTTGCAACTTCCACGATTATTGCATGCCTGTGTCAGGTGTCACGCCACACTACGTCTGCCCACATACACGCAACAAAATGTGCACGCCTAGACAATACGTGGAAGGTGGCCCCCGTACGTATGCGATGTCCATTGCTCGAACGACTGTCAACCGGCCTCTGTAGCATGTCGCAGATATGGAACGCGGTGCACCATGCCATCACGGTGTGTGAGGAGAGACGACTAGGTCCGAATACATCAACAGACAGCTCATGCTGATCGCCATCCACGGCGTCCGTTCCTCCCACACGTCTCTATGGCGTACCACACTGCAATCCAGCTCTCATAGGGAGACGACACGTAGCTGCGTGCACAATATTTGCACTGTATGGTCCGCCGTTTTTGGGCGCAGTCGTTGTACGGTCACACATGTGCCACGATGTATCATTCAGTACATAAGGACGAATGTGCAGTACAGATTGTGGTTTACGCGTACGACATTAGCGGACAGTTGACACAGGCCGCACCACAACGTAGCCTGAGTACGTCGCATGCGGAGGGCATTGAACATGCAAAGTTCTCACCAACCAGCTTGCGAAGGCAGGGGGCAAGGTGGGGACGTGGGGAGGGGCGGCATGTACGTCCTGCTGCCATCCACATTACAGTGTACAGCAGGAGCATGTGGAAAGTGAGCAAGACTTGCAAGGTGTTTAACATGAAGCGATACACAGGGGAGCGGGGAGTGCGAGTAGCGAACTATATTGCGAGGGTTGCGGGTGGGCAACACTACACTAATTGAACGAGTCGTATAACAATTACAGAGCAGGTTTAGGCGACAACGTGGGTTACGTTAGGCGACAACGTGGGTTAGGTTAAGGCACGACGTGGGTTAGGTTAAGGCACGACATGGGTTAGGTTAAGGCACAACATGGGTTAGGTTAAGGCACAACATGGGTTAGGTTAAGGCACAACATGGGTTAGGTTAAGGCACAACATGGGTTAGGTTAAGGCACAACATGGGTTAGGTTAAGGCACAACATGGGTTAGGTTAAGGCACAACATGGGTTAGGTTAAGGCACAACATGGGTTAGGTTAAGGCACAACATGGGTTAGGTTAAGGCACAACATGGGTTAGGTTAAGGCACAACATGGGTTAGGTTAAGGCACAACATG
>NW_025727004.1:0-5000 GCF_021461385.2 Schistocerca piceifrons | reverse complement strand
ACCCGTGCGTCCTAAAGCAAGCCTGAAGTACGTGGTTGGCGGTCTCCACGGCCTGGCACCCCGCGCGGCATCTGGTGTCCGCCTCCCGCCCGCGACTGCGCCGTGCCTTCGTAGGGAAGGCGTTGATGCGGGCGCGGAGGGCGTCGATGTATTCACGCCCAGATAGCAGGCGACTGGTGTCGGCGACCCACTGATGTTGGCCACTGACGGCGGCAGAAGATGACAGTGCCGCACCGTCAATGGCGATGTGTAGGCGCGCCGCCCACATTTCCCCAACCTGCGTTGACGATTTGAGGAGGTGGCCCTCCCACATTAGGTGGCGCTCCAGCACCTCGATCTCACGCTGCACCTCATCCATGCCTGCACCGTCGCAGGCTGGCCCTATCTTCTTCAGCGCCAGGAGACGGGACCGACGGAGGGTCGGACCCATCCATCGGCAAGATGGAATGCCGAGGCCCCCCTGGGCAACAGGAGCGTGGAAGTATCCCAGGGGGGTGTCCGCCGGAAGGCGGAACCATCTCCTGACGGCGGCCCGGATGGTAACGTCGGCCGACTTCAAAGCACCCACCCGGGTGCGGCTGAGGGCCAGCCCGTGGTACAGGCCAGGGAGAAGTACGTTGGTGAGAGCGTGGAGGCGCTGTTGCGGCTTCAGCGGAGCTCGGGAGATGACGTCAAGCTGCTCCACCAGGTGGCTACGTGGATTGAAGACACAGCGACCCGCCGTGGAAAATTGCAGCCCCAGGTACCGGAAGGTTTCACCCACACGCAGGGCAGGCATGGTGGTATTGCCTGCTGTGAAGGTGACATTGCTGTCCACCTTCACCTTCTTCTCGCGCCCTGACGCGACTAAGGCGAGGGTGAAACACTTCCGGGCGTTGATCTGCAGCCCCAGGTGGGCGAGGGCTGCGGTAGCTGCGTCGATGAGGGACTGCAAGCCCCTCGGGGTCGCTGCAAACAGCAAGACGTCATCTGCAAAGGCCGCAGCGTTGACTCTGCGACCGAGGATCCGAGCTCCGATGTGGGAGGGCAGTTGGCCTAAAACGTAGTCCACCGCAAAGTTGAACAGGAGGGGGGAGAGGGGATCGCCCTGGCGAACGCCCCGTGCTGGCTGCACAGACACGCCCACGCCGGCGCCGTCCGCTATCACTGTCGTGCTGCCCTCGTAGCACCGCTCGACATACTCGACAAAGCAATCCGGCAGGCCATGCGCCTTCAGCACGGGGCGAAGGGCAGCATGATCTACCGAATCGAATGCCTTAGATACGTCGATCGATGCCACAAAGACAGAGCGGCAGGAGCGAACTGCGTCGGTGAGAGCAGTGTCCAAGATGAAGGTATTTTCCAACATCCCATCCCGAGGGATGAATGCCCGCTGACGTTCGTCCACAGCACATGCGCGCATCAGGCGTGACGCGAGAACCTTGTGAAAGGTCCGCGCCAACACCGAGCAGACCGTAATGGGGCGAAAGTCAGCGGGGGATGTTGGTGCAGCCGTTTTCGGGAGAAGGGACGTCCGCGCGCGAAGCAGGCGTTCCGGAAGGGCGCGGGCCAGAAGGAAGAGATTCATCACTTTCACCAGGACTTCGTGCGGCAGGCGCCGCAACTCCGCTGGGGTAAGGCCGTCCGGCCCGGCTGCTGATCCCCTGGGCGGCAACGCGGCGGCGACCTCCTCATGTGTGACCGGCCCCCATATGCACTCGAGAGCGACAGGCTCTGAGTGCGGGAGGAGGCGGTCACGAATGAAGCCCGCGGTGGAGATGGGCTTCTTGGTGAAGAGGTCCGCCCAGAAGTCCAGCAGACCAGGGATGGCAGGTGGCGGCTGGAGCAGGGTGCCATCCAAGAGGCCGCGCACGCAACGTGCACGCGACCGTCGGAAGGCATCCTGCGTTCTCGCGTACTCCCAGCGGCGCCGCTTGCGCTTCTGCGTCGGCGGCGCGGCAGGCGGCCGCTTCGATGGTTGGCGCGGCCGCTGTGTCCTGGTGATCGATCTCTCCCCTCTGGACCCGACCGACGCAAGGGCATCCGGGAGCATGCCCAGGATGACATCGGGCGGCGTGCCCCGCCCCAGACCTATGACACGATCCAGGGCAGAGAAACGCTGGGCGGAAGCGGGTAGCCCCGCCAGATGCTCCCAGATGGCGGCGTCAGTCGGCCCCTCCGGCGGCGGCCCGGTGGTGTCGGCCGCGAAGTCCTCGGCTGCGTCGACGGGCGGCGCAGCGGCCTCGCCCGCGTCAGGCAGCGGGCTCGCTGCTCCCCGGCGGGACGCCGGCTCTTCCCCCCGACCGATCTCAAGCGCCTCCATGAATTGGCGGACAAGCTGCTTGTGGGCAGCTTGCCGCCGTCGGCACTTGATTGCCTCAAGCGTTCGGTCGGGGAACATCCTGATGAGTTCTTGATTTACAAAGAAGAACCGGGCGTCCCTCTCGAGGAACAGTTCGGCCTCTGCCTTGGCGAGCGACAGGACTTCTTCCTCCGTCCACCTCGCGCGATGCCTCTCCGTGACGATCTCCGCGTTGGCGGCCGCAAGGTGTTGGCGGCGGCGATGGACCCCGAGACCGTTCTTGGTGGTGAAGCTGCGGTGGCACTCACTACAGGTGTATTCAGCTGCAAAAGTTACAAGATTTTCGGCACGGCCGGTTGGCCGGCTAGGTGCTGGGGGAGTTGGGGTGGCACCTTCAGCGGAAGGGCCACCACTTATTCTCTGATTACTGCCCCCAACTAAAAAAAGGGATAGTGCGAGGGGGGGCTGGTAACCCCCCCAAGCCCCTGGTGCGGTCTTCCACTCTGCGAAAATCAGCGGGCCCACGAGAAGGGGAGAAGACCGCAGGAGAGGAGAGGCTAAGAGGGCTAGGCCCATGTATTGCGCATCACTCTCCCTGTAACTATAACCCAAGGAAGGCACCTCGCAGCAGCAGCACGACTACATCAAGACCGCACTTCGAAAAGCCAAGTCCGGATGCAGCCACACCGCCGCCACTTGGCCTTAAGAGAGTCATAGTTACTCCCGCCGTTTACCCGCGCTTGCTTGAATTTCTTCACGTTGACATTCAGAGCACTGGGCAGAAATCACATTGCGTCAACACCCGCTAGGGCCATCGCAATGCTTTGTTTTAATTAGACAGTCGGATTCCCCCAGTCCGTGCCAGTTCTGAGTTGATCGTTGAATGGCGGCCGAAGAGAATCCGCGCACCCGCGCGCCCCCGGAGGAGCACGCTAAGGCGGACGCGGCCTCGCAGCAAGGAAGATCCGTGGGAGGCCAAGGCACGGGACCGAGCTCGGATCCTGCACGCAGGTTGAAGCACCGGGGCGCGAACGCCGCGCAGGCGCGCGCATCCTGCACCGCCGACCAGCACGAGGCCGACCAACGGCGAGAGCAGACCACGCCCGCGCTAAACGCCCGCACTTACCGGCACCCCTACGGCACTCACCTCGCCCAGGCCCGGCACGTTAGCGCTGACCCACTTCCCGACCAAGCCCGACACGCCCCGATCCTCAGAGCCAATCCTTATCCCGAAGTTACGGATCCAATTTGCCGACTTCCCTTACCTACATTATTCTATCGACTAGAGGCTCTTCACCTTGGAGACCTGCTGCGGATATGGGTACGAACCGGCGCGACACCTCCACGTGGCCCTCTCCCGGATTTTCAAGGTCCGAGGGGAAGATCGGGACACCGCCGCAACTGCGGTGCTCTTCGCGTTCCAAACCCTATCTCCCTGCTAGAGGATTCCAGGGAACTCGAACGCTCATGCAGAAAAGAAAACTCTTCCCCGATCTCCCGACGGCGTCTCCGGGTCCTTTTGGGTTACCCCGACGAGCATCTCTAAAAGAGGGGCCCGACTTGTATCGGTTCCGCTGCCGGGTTCCGGAATAGGAACCGGATTCCCTTTCGCCCAACGGGGGCCAGCACAAAGCGCATCATGCTATGACGGCCCCCATCAACATCGGATTTCTCCTAGGGCTTAGGATCGACTGACTCGTGTGCAACGGCTGTTCACACGAAACCCTTCTCCGCGTCAGCCCTCCAGGGCCTCGCTGGAGTATTTGCTACTACCACCAAGATCTGCACCGACGGCGGCTCCAGGCAGGCTCACGCCCAGACCCTTCTGCGCCCACCGCCGCGACCCTCCTACTCGTCAGGGCTTCGCGGCCGGCCGCAAGGACCGGCCATGACTGCCAGACTGACGGCCGAGTATAGGCACGACGCTTCAGCGCCATCCATTTTCAGGGCTAGTTGCTTCGGCAGGTGAGTTGTTACACACTCCTTAGCGGATTCCGACTTCCATGGCCACCGTCCTGCTGTCTTAAGCAACCAACGCCTTTCATGGTTTCCCATGAGCGTCGATTCGGGCGCCTTAACTCGGCGTTTGGTTCATCCCACAGCGCCAGTTCTGCTTACCAAAAGTGGCCCACTTGGCACTCCGATCCGAGTCGTTTGCTCGCGGCTTCAGCATATCAAGCAAGCCGGAGATCTCACCCATTTAAAGTTTGAGAATAGGTTGAGGTCGTTTCGGCCCCAAGGCCTCTAATCATTCGCTTTACCGGATGAGACTCGTACGAGCACCAGCTATCCTGAGGGAAACTTCGGAGGGAACCAGCTACTAGATGGTTCGATTAGTCTTTCGCCCCTATACCCAGCTCCGACGATCGATTTGCACGTCAGAATCGCTACAGACCTCCATCAGGGTTTCCCCTGACTTCGTCCTGGCCAGGCATAGTTCACCATCTTTCGGGTCCCAACGTGTACGCTCTAGGTGCGCCTCACCTCGCAATGAGGACGAGACGCCCCGGGAGTGCGGAGGCCGCCGCCCCGTGAAGGGCGGGGAAGCCCCATCCTCCCTCGGCCCGCGCAAGGCGAGACCTTCACTTTCATTACGCCTTTAGGTTTCGTACAGCCCAATGACTCGCGCACATGTTAGACTCCTTGGTCCGTGTTTCAAGACGGGTCGTGAAATTGTCCAAAGCTGAAGCGCCGCTGACGGGAGCGATTATTCCGCCCG
>NW_025727003.1:40000-47781 GCF_021461385.2 Schistocerca piceifrons | reverse complement strand
GGGGCGCGAACGCCGCGCAGGCGCGCGCATCCTGCACCGCCGGCCAGCACGAGGCCGACCAACGGCGAGAGCAGACCACGCCCGCGCTAAACGCCCGCACTTACCGGCACCCCTACGGCACTCACCTCGCCCAGGCCCGGCACGTTAGCGCTGACCCACTTCCCGACCAAGCCCGACACGCCCCGATCCTCAGAGCCAATCCTTATCCCGAAGTTACGGATCCAATTTGCCGACTTCCCTTACCTACATTATTCTATCGACTAGAGGCTCTTCACCTTGGAGACCTGCTGCGGATATGGGTACGAACCGGCGCGACACCTCCACGTGGCCCTCTCCCGGATTTTCAAGGTCCGAGGGGAAGATCGGGACACCGCCGCAACTGCGGTGCTCTTCGCGTTCCAAACCCTATCTCCCTGCTAGAGGATTCCAGGGAACTCGAACGCTCATGCAGAAAAGAAAACTCTTCCCCGATCTCCCGACGGCGTCTCCGGGTCCTTTTGGGTTACCCCGACGAGCATCTCTAAAAGAGGGGCCCGACTTGTATCGGTTCCGCTGCCGGGTTCCGGAATAGGAACCGGATTCCCTTTCGCCCAACGGGGGCCAGCACAAAGCGCATCATGCTATGACGGCCCCCATCAACATCGGATTTCTCCTAGGGCTTAGGATCGACTGACTCGTGTGCAACGGCTGTTCACACGAAACCCTTCTCCGCGTCAGCCCTCCAGGGCCTCGCTGGAGTATTTGCTACTACCACCAAGATCTGCACCGACGGCGGCTCCAGGCAGGCTCACGCCCAGACCCTTCTGCGCCCACCGCCGCGACCCTCCTACTCGTCAGGGCTTCGCGGCCGGCCGCAAGGACCGGCCATGACTGCCAGACTGACGGCCGAGTATAGGCACGACGCTTCAGCGCCATCCATTTTCAGGGCTAGTTGCTTCGGCAGGTGAGTTGTTACACACTCCTTAGCGGATTCCGACTTCCATGGCCACCGTCCTGCTGTCTTAAGCAACCAACGCCTTTCATGGTTTCCCATGAGCGTCGATTCGGGCGCCTTAACTCGGCGTTTGGTTCATCCACAGCGCCAGTTCTGCTTACCAAAAGTGGCCCACTTGGCACTCCGATCCGAGTCGTTTGCTCGCGGCTTCAGCATATCAAGCAAGCCGGAGATCTCACCCATTTAAAGTTTGAGAATAGGTTGAGGTCGTTTCGGCCCCAAGGCCTCTAATCATTCGCTTTACCGGATGAGACTCGTACGAGCACCAGCTATCCTGAGGGAAACTTCGGAGGGAACCAGCTACTAGATGGTTCGATTAGTCTTTCGCCCCTATACCCAGCTCCGACGATCGATTTGCACGTCAGAATCGCTACGGACCTCCATCAGGGTTTCCCCTGACTTCGTCCTGGCCAGGCATAGTTCACCATCTTTCGGGTCCCAACGTGTACGCTCTAGGTGCGCCTCACCTCGCAATGAGGACGAGACGCCCCGGGAGTGCGGAGGCCGCCGCCCCGTGAAGGGCGGGGAAGCCCCATCCTCCCTCGGCCCGCGCAAGGCGAGACCTTCACTTTCATTACGCCTTTAGGTTTCGTACAGCCAATGACTCGCGCACATGTTAGACTCCTTGGTCCGTGTTTCAAGACGGGTCGTGAAATTGTCCAAAGCTGAAGCGCCGCTGACGGGAGCGATTATTCCGCCCGAGAGCATCCCGAGCCAACAGCGGCGCGGGTCCGGGGCCGGGCCAGGTAGGTCCGTCATCCGGGAAGAACCGCGCGCGCTTGCCGGGAGCCCGAGCGCCCAAAGGGGCGAATCGACTCCTCCAGATATACCGCCGGGCAGCCAGCCAGGACACCGGGGCTCTGCCCAACAGACGCGAACCGAGGCCCGCGGAAGGACAGGCTGCGCACCCGGGCCGTAGGCCGGCACCCAGCGGGTCGCGACGTCCTACTAGGGGAGAAGTGCGGCCCACCGCACACCGGAACGGCCCCACCCCGCGGCGAGTGGAAAGGCAACCGGACACGACCCCGCCGCGGATTGCTCCGCGCGGGCGGCCGGCCCCATCTGCCGAGGGCGGAGGCCAGTGGCCGGATGGGCGTGAATCTCACCCGTTCGACCTTTCGGACTTCTCACGTTTACCCCAGAACGGTTTCACGTACTTTTGAACTCTCTCTTCAAAGTTCTTTTCAACTTTCCCTCACGGTACTTGTTCGCTATCGGTCTCGTGGTCATATTTAGTCTCAGATGGAGTTTACCACCCACTTGGAGCTGCACTCTCAAGCAACCCGACTCGAAGGAGAGGTCCCGCCGACGCTCGCACCGGCCGCTACGGGCCTGGCACCCTCTACGGGCCGTGGCCTCATTCAAGTTGGACTTGGGCTCGGCGCGAGGCGTCGGGGTAGTGGACCCTCCCAAACACCACATGCCACGACAGGCGGCAGCCTGCGGGGTTCGGTGCTGGACTCTTCCCTGTTCGCTCGCCGCTACTGGGGGAATCCTTGTTAGTTTCTTTTCCTCCGCTTAGTAATATGCTTAAATTCAGCGGGTAGTCTCGCCTGCTCTGAGGTCGTTGTACGAGGTGTCGCACGCCACACCGCCAGCCGGCTGTGCACGCTACCGAGAAAGTACCGGTATGCGAACCGCCAGGCGACGGGCGCGCATCGCACGTTTGAGGAGACGCGGCCGGCCCCACAGGCGGCCGCGACACTCCCAGGTCTGCGAAGCGGGGCAAACGCCGCGCGCTTCAGTATACGTAGCCGACCCTCAGCCAGACGTGGCCCGGGAACGGAATCCATGGACCGCAATGTGCGTTCGAAACGTCGATGTTCATGTGTCCTGCAGTTCACATGTCGACGCGCAATTTGCTGCGTTCTTCATCGACCCACGAGCCGAGTGATCCACCGTCCTGGGTGATCTTTTCTCAGTTTCCGCCGTCTCTTTCGAGACGGTCGCATAGGCGGGAGTGAGGCGTGTGGCGGCCCCTGTTCCAGCGTTCTGTGTCCAACGGCCTCACGGCCGACGGCGTCGTACGGCTCCCACACCGGAGCGGACAGGCACTCGGGCGAAAGTCATTCAAAACCGGCGCCAGGCGCCAGGTGCCGCAGGCCAGCCGCTCCAGCGCTTCAGCGCTCGTACCACACAACATTGCCGCTAGTTTTGAGAGGCACGCGTGGTTCCGCACGCGGCGCACGGCTACGGCGAGCCGTACAGGTAGCGTGTTGCGCGACACGACACGCACATCGAAAGACATGCAGTCTAGTCGGTAATGATCCTTCCGCAGGTTCACCTACGGAAACCTTGTTACGACTTTTACTTCCTCTAAATGATCAAGTTTGGTCATCTTTCCGGTAGCATCGGCAACGACAGAGTCAATGCCGCGTACCAGTCCGAAGACCTCACTAAATCATTCAATCGGTAGTAGCGACGGGCGGTGTGTACAAAGGGCAGGGACGTAATCAACGCGAGCTTATGACTCGCGCTTACTGGGAATTCCTCGTTCATGGGGAACAATTGCAAGCCCCAATCCCTAGCACGAAGGAGGTTCAGCGGGTTACCCCGACCTTTCGGCCTAGGAAGACACGCTGATTCCTTCAGTGTAGCGCGCGTGCGGCCCAGAACATCTAAGGGCATCACAGACCTGTTATTGCTCAATCTCGTGCGGCTAGAAGCCGCCTGTCCCTCTAAGAAGAAAAGTAATCGCTGACAGCACGAAGGATGTCACGCGACTAGTTAGCAGGCTAGAGTCTCGTTCGTTATCGGAATTAACCAGACAAATCGCTCCACCAACTAAGAACGGCCATGCACCACCACCCACCGAATCAAGAAAGAGCTATCAATCTGTCAATCCTTCCGGTGTCCGGGCCTGGTGAGGTTTCCCGTGTTGAGTCAAATTAAGCCGCAGGCTCCACTCCTGGTGGTGCCCTTCCGTCAATTCCTTTAAGTTTCAGCTTTGCAACCATACTTCCCCCGGAACCCAAAAGCTTTGGTTTCCCGGAGGCTGCCCGCCGAGTCATCGGAGGAACTGCGGCGGATCGCTGGCTGGCATCGTTTATGGTTAGAACTAGGGCGGTATCTGATCGCCTTCGAACCTCTAACTTTCGTTCTTGATTAATGAAAACATACTTGGCAAATGCTTTCGCTTCTGTTCGTCTTGCGACGATCCAAGAATTTCACCTCTAACGTCGCAATACGAATGCCCCCGCCTGTCCCTATTAATCATTACCTCGGGTTCCGAAAACCAACAAAATAGAACCGAGGTCCTATTCCATTATTCCATGCACACAGTATTCAGGCGGGCTTGCCTGCTTTAAGCACTCTAATTTGTTCAAAGTAAACGAAGCCGGCCCACCGAGACACTCAATAAAGAGCACCCTGGTAGGATTTCAACGGGGTCCGGCCTCGGGACGCACGAGCACGCACGAGGCGGTCGCACGCCTTCAGCTCGCCCCACCGGCAGGACGTTCCACGATACATGCCAGTTAAACACCGACGGGCGGTGAACCAACAGCGTGGGACACAAATCCAACTACGAGCTTTTTAACCGCAACAACTTTAATATACGCTATTGGAGCTGGAATTACCGCGGCTGCTGGCACCAGACTTGCCCTCCAATAGATACTCGTTAAAGGATTTAAAGTGTACTCATTCCGATTACGGGGCCTCGATGAGTCCCGTATCGTTATTTTTCGTCACTACCTCCCCGTGCCGGGAGTGGGTAATTTGCGCGCCTGCTGCCTTCCTTGGATGTGGTAGCCGTTTCTCAGGCTCCCTCTCCGGAATCGAACCCTGATTCCCCGTTACCCGTTACAACCATGGTAGGCGCAGAACCTACCATCGACAGTTGATAAGGCAGACATTTGAAAGATGCGTCGCCGGTACGAGGACCGTGCGATCAGCCCAAAGTTATTCAGAGTCACCAAGGCAAACGGACCGGACGAGCCGACCGATTGGTTTTGATCTAATAAAAGCGTCCCTTCCATCTCTGGTCGGGACTCTGTTTGCATGTATTAGCTCTAGAATTACCACAGTTATCCAAGTAACGTGGGTACGATCTAAGGAACCATAACTGATTTAATGAGCCATTCGCGGTTTCACCTTAATGCGGCTTGTACTGAGACATGCATGGCTTAATCTTTGAGACAAGCATATGACTACTGGCAGGATCAACCAGGGAGCTGCGTCAACTAGAGCTGAGCAGCCGGCCGCCCGGGAGTGTGTCCCGGGGGCCCGCGCGAACACGCAAGCGTCCGCTCAATCATTCTGCAAACAGGAGGAGGCTGAGCTCCCCTGCACAATACACCTCGAAACCCTCTCAGGTCCCGGCGGCGCGCAGCGCCGTCCCAAGTACTTGGTCGGGTTCGAGAGAGGCGCAATCGCCCGGAGTTAGGCGAGTAGACGCTTTCGTGCGACCACCCGTGCTCCCAACTGAGCTTGCCGCTGCCGACAGAGGCCCGGGAGCGTGCTGTCGTGGCATTGCCGGCGGGAGACAACACGCGCCACCTACGGTGACCGGCAGCTCCAACGCCAGCGCCACAGAAGGACAAAAGCCCCACTTGGGTGCCGAAGCGAACTCTCCCAGCACAGCGCACGCGCCAACACATCCGCACAGCTGCGATACAAACCACCAGCGAGAACCGCTGGGGCGACCGAGCAGCAGACGGCGTCGCGGCGCCGAGGCGCCGGGCGGCGGCGCATCCTCAACGCACACAGTCCTCAATCGGACAGCACACTGAAGATGTCCACCGCGCTTCGCACCGGGCCCGCGAGGACCTACTTTGGCCGCACGGCGCCGCGCGCAGGGTGCGCCGGCGCGCAGCTGCGACGCCTGCCGCGTCCGTCGGCCGGCGCGCCTGCCACTGGCCGCCCCCACCAGCCGGCTGTAGCGCGTGCGCCCACGCACCGCGCGGCCAGCACGCCGGGAGGCGCCCCCTCACCGGCCGGGGACGGTCCCACCCAGCCACCGCCGCGTATCGCTTCACACCCAGATGCCGTTCAGTTTCGTCGGCATGGTGGGTATCGCTGGAACAACCGGTTAGTACCTCAACCTATCGTCGCCATCACCGATTCACCCCTAGCGAGAACAACCGCACCACAACAGGTTACCATTTGTTCATTTGCGTAACTTCACCAGAAAACGCAGGCGTCCATCGCCATTTGCAACTTCAACGATTATTGCATGCCTGTGTCAGGTGTCACGCCACACTACGTCTGCCCACATACACGCAACAAAATGTGCACGCCTAGACAATACGTGGAAGGTGGCCCCCGTACGTATGCGATGTCCATTGCTCGAACGACTGTCAACCGGCCTCTGTAGCATGTCGCAGATATGGAACGCGGTGCACCATGCCATCACGGTGTGTGAGGAGAGACGACTAGGTCCGAATACATCAACAGACAGCTCATGCTGATCGCCATCCACGGCGTCCGTTCCTCCCACACGTCTCTATGGCGTACCACACTGCAATCCAGCTCTCATAGGGAGACGACACGTAGCTGCGTGCACAATATTTGCACTGTATGGTCCGCCGTTTTTGGGCGCAGTCGTTGTGCGGTCACACATGTGCCACGATGTATCAATTCAGTACATAAGACGAATGTGCAGTACAGATTGTGGTTCACGCGTACGACATCAGCGGACAGTTGACACAGGCCGCACCACAACGTAGCCTGAGTACGTCGCATGCGAAGGGCATTGAACATGCAAACTTCTCACCAACCAGCTTGCGAAGGCAGGGGGCAAGGTGGGGACGTGGGGAGGGGCGGCATGTACGTCCTGCTGCCATCCACATTACAGTGTACAGCAGGAGCATGTGGAAAGTGAGCAAGACTTGCAAGGTGTTTAACATGAAGCGATACACAGGGGTGCGGGCAGTGCGAGTAGCGAACTATATTGCGAGGGTTGCGGGTGGGCAACACTACAGTAATTGAACGAGTCGTATAACAATTACAGAGCAGGTTTAGGCGACAACGTGGGTTACGTTAAGGCGACAACATGGGTTAGGTTAAGGCACAACATGGGTTAGGTTAAGGCACAACATGGGTTAGGTTAAGGCACAACATGGGTTAGGTTAAGGCACAACATGGGTTAGGTTAAGGCACAACATGGGTTAGGTTAAGGCACAACATGGGTTAGGTTAAGGCACAACATGGGTTAGGTTAAGGCACAACATGGGTTAGGTTAAGGCACAACATGGGTTAGGTTGAGGCACAACATGGGTTAGGTTAAGGCACAACATGGGTTAGGTTGAGGCACAACATGGGTTAGGTTGAGGCACAACATGGGTTAGGTTGAGGCACAACATGGGTTAGGTTGAGGCACAACATGGGTTAGGTTGAGGTACAACATGGGTTAGGTTAAGGTACAACATGGGTTAGGTTAAGGTACAACATGGGTTAGGTTAAGGTACAACATGGGTTAGGTTAAGGTACAACATGGGTTAGGTTAAGGTACAACATAGGTTAGGTTAAGGTACAACATAGGTTAGGTTAAGGTACAACATAGGTTAGGTTAAGGTACAACATAGGTTAGGTTAAGGTACAACATAGGTTAGGTTAAGGTACAACATAGGTTAGGTTAAGGTACAACATAGGTTAGGTTAGGTTAGGTTAGGTTACACGTTGTTGTACGGAAAGGTGTAGGGGGGGGGGGGGGCGGGGGCGGCAGGTTCGTTGATAGTGATTATAGTAAGTGAATGCTTGTGACATGATCAGATTTGTCACGTCAGGATGCACCTTTGGCTTATTAGAGGCGGCGCTCCAATTCTATGCTTGTGTGAGACCTGTGTCT
>NW_025727003.1:30000-32500 GCF_021461385.2 Schistocerca piceifrons | reverse complement strand
TATGGTTAGAACTAGGGCGGTATCTGATCGCCTTCGAACCTCTAACTTTCGTTCTTGATTAATGAAAACATACTTGGCAAATGCTTTCGCTTCTGTTCGTCTTGCGACGATCCAAGAATTTCACCTCTAACGTCGCAATACGAATGCCCCCGCCTGTCCCTATTAATCATTACCTCGGGTTCCGAAAACCAACAAAATAGAACCGAGGTCCTATTCCATTATTCCATGCACACAGTATTCAGGCGGGCTTGCCTGCTTTAAGCACTCTAATTTGTTCAAAGTAAACGTGCCGGCCCACCGAGACACTCAATAAAGAGCACCCTGGTAGGATTTCAACGGGGTCCGCCTCGGGACGCACGAGCACGCACGAGGCGGTCGCACGCCTT
Source organism: Schistocerca piceifrons (assembly GCF_021461385.2). Classification (NCBI taxonomy): domain Eukaryota; kingdom Metazoa; phylum Arthropoda; class Insecta; order Orthoptera; family Acrididae; genus Schistocerca; species Schistocerca piceifrons. Next base: position 32,114 of record NW_025727003.1, on the reverse strand, counting down.
CAGCTCGCCCCACCGGCAGGACGTCCCACGATACATGCCAGTTAAACACCGACGGGCGGTGAACCAACAGCGTGGGACACAAATCCAACTACGAGCTTTTTAACCGCAACAACTTTAATATACGCTATTGGAGCTGGAATTACCGCGGCTGCTGGCACCAGACTTGCCCTCCAATAGATACTCGTTAAAGGATTTAAAGTGTACTCATTCCGATTACGGGGCCTCGGATGAGTCCCGTATCGTTATTTTTCGTCACTACCTCCCCGTGCCGGGAGTGGGTAATTTGCGCGCCTGCTGCCTTCCTTGGATGTGGTAGCCGTTTCTCAGGCTCCCTCTCCGGAATCGAACCCTGATTCCCCGTTACCCGTTACAACCATGGTAGGCGCAGAACCTACCATCGACAGTTGATAAGGCAGACATTTGAAAGATGCGTCGCCGGTACGAGGACCGTGCGATCAGCCCAAAGTTATTCAGAGTCACCAAGGCAAACGGACCGGACGAGCCGACCGATTGGTTTTGATCTAATAAAAGCGTCCCTTCCATCTCTGGTCGGGACTCTGTTTGCATGTATTAGCTCTAGAATTACCACAGTTATCCAAGTAACGTGGGTACGATCTAAGGAACCATAACTGATTTAATGAGCCATTCGCGGTTTCACCTTAATGCGGCTTGTACTGAGACATGCATGGCTTAATCTTTGAGACAAGCATATGACTACTGGCAGGATCAACCAGGGAGCTGCGTCAACTAGAGCTGAGCAGCCGGCCGCCCGGGAGTGTGTCCCGGGGGCCCGCGCGAACACGCAAGCGTCCGCTCAATCATTCTGCAAACAGGAGGAGGCTGAGCTCCCCTGCACAATACACCTCGAAACCCTCTCAGGTCCCGGCGGCGCGCAGCGCCGTCCCAAGTACTTGGTCGGGTTCGAGAGAGGCGCAATCGCCCGGAGTTAGGCGAGTAGACGCTTTCGGTGCGACCACCCGTGCTCCCAACTGAGCTTGCCGCTGCCGACAGAGGCCCGGGAGCGTGCTGTCGTGGCATTGCCGGCGGGAGACAACACGCGCCACCTACGGTGACCGGCAGCTCCAACGCCAGCGCCACAGAAGGACAAAAGCCCCACTTGGGTGCCGAAGCGAACTCTCCCAGCACAGCGCACGCGCCAACACATCCGCACAGCTGCGATACAAACCACCAGCGAGAACCGCTGGGGCGACCGAGCAGCAGACGGCGTCGCGGCGCCGAGCGCCGGGCGGCGGCGCATCCTCAACGCACACAGTCCTCAATCGGACCAGCACACTGAAGATGTCCACCGCGCTTCGCACCGGGCCCGCGAGGACCTACTTTGGCCGCACGGCGCCGCGCGCAGGGTGCGCCGGCGCGCAGCTGCGACGCCTGCCGCGTCCGTCGGCCGGCGCGCCTGCCACTGGCCGCCCCCACCAGCCGGCTGTAGCGCGTGCGCCCACGCACCGCGCGGCCAGCACGCCGGGAGGCGCCCCCTCACCGGCCGGGGACGGTCCCACCCAGCCACCGCCGCGTATCGCTTCACACCCAGATGCCGTTCAGTTTCGTCGGCATGGTGGGTATCGCTGGAACAACCGGTTAGTACCTCAACCTATCGTCGCCATCACCGATTCACCCCTAGCGAGAACAACCGCACCACAACAGGTTACCATTTGTTCATTTGCGTAACTTCACCAGAAAACGCAGGCGTCCATCGCCATTTGCAACTTCAACGATTATTGCATGCCTGTGTCAGGTGTCACGCCACACTACGTCTGCCCACATACACGCAACAAAATGTGCACGCCTAGACAATACGTGGAAGGTGGCCCCCGTACGTATGCGATGTCCATTGCTCGAACGACTGTCAACCGGCCTCTGTAGCATGTCGCAGATATGGAACGCGGTGCACCATGCCATCACGGTGTGTGAGGAGAGACGACTAGGTCCGAATACATCAACAGACAGCTCATGCTGATCGCCATCCACGGCGTCCGTTCCTCCCACACGTCTCTATGGCGTACCACACTGCAATCCAGCTCTCATAGGGAGACGACACGTAGCTGCGTGCACAATATTTGCACTGTATGGTCCGCCGTTTTTGGGCGCAGTCGTTG
>NW_025727003.1:17500-20000 GCF_021461385.2 Schistocerca piceifrons | reverse complement strand
TCTCAGGTCCCGGCGGCGCGCAGCGCCGTCCCAAGTACTTGGTCGGGTTCGAGAGAGGCGCAATCGCCCGGAGTTAGGCGAGTAGACGCTTTCGGTGCGACCACCCGTGCTCCCAACTGAGCTTGCCGCTGCCGACAGAGGCCCGGGAGCGTGCTGTCGTGGCATTGCCGGCGGGAGACAACACGCGCCACCTACGGTGACCGGCAGCTCCAACGCCAGCGCCACAGAAGGACAAAAGCCCCACTTGGGTGCCGAAGCGAACTCTCCCAGCACAGCGCACGCGCCAACACATCCGCACAGCTGCGATACAAACCACCAGCGAGAACCGCTGGGGCGACCGAGCAGCAGACGGCGTCGCGGCGCCGAGCGCCGGGCGGCGGCGCATCCTCAACGCACACAGTCCTCAATCGGACCAGCACACTGAAGATGTCCACCGCGCTTCGCACCGGGCCCGCGAGGACCTACTTTGGCCGCACGGCGCCGCGCGCAGGGTGCGCCGGCGCGCAGCTGCGACGCCTGCCGCGTCCGTCGGCCGGCGCGCCTGCCACTGGCCGCCCCCACCAGCCGGCTGTAGCGCGTGCGCCCACGCACCGCGCGGCCAGCACGCCGGGAGGCGCCCCCTCACCGGCCGGGGACGGTCCCACCCAGCCACCGCCGCGTATCGCTTCACACCCAGATGCCGTTCAGTTTCGTCGGCATGGTGGGTATCGCTGGAACAACCGGTTAGTACCTCAACCTATCGTCGCCATCACCGATTCACCCCTAGCGAGAACAACCGCACCACAACAGGTTACCATTTGTTCATTTGCGTAACTTCACCAGAAAACGCAGGCGTCCATCGCCATTTGCAACTTCAACGATTATTGCATGCCTGTGTCAGGTGTCACGCCACACTACGTCTGCCCACATACACGCAACAAAATGTGCACGCCTAGACAATACGTGGAAGGTGGCCCCCGTACGTATGCGATGTCCATTGCTCGAACGACTGTCAACCGGCCTCTGTAGCATGTCGCAGATATGGAACGCGGTGCACCATGCCATCACGGTGTGTGAGGAGAGACGACTAGGTCCGAATACATCAACAGACAGCTCATGCTGATCGCCATCCACGGCGTCCGTTCCTCCCACACGTCTCTATGGCGTACCACACTGCAATCCAGCTCTCATAGGGAGACGACACGTAGCTGCGTGCACAATATTTGCACTGTATGGTCCGCCGTTTTTGGGCGCAGTCGTTGTGCGGTCACACATGTGCCACGATGTATCATTCAGTACATAAGGACGAATGTGCAGTACAGATTGTGGTTCACGCGTACGACATCAGCGGACAGTTGACACAGGCCGCACCACAACGTAGCCTGAGTACGTCGCATGCGAAGGGCATTGAACATGCAAACTTCTCACCAACCAGCTTGCGAAGGCAGGGGGCAAGGTGGGGACGTGGGGAGGGGCGGCATGTACGTCCTGCTGCCATCCACATTACAGTGTACAGCAGGAGCATGTGGAAAGTGAGCAAGACTTGCAAGGTGTTTAACATGAAGCGATACACAGGGGTGCGGGCAGTGCGAGTAGCGAACTATATTGCGAGGGTTGCGGGTGGGCAACACTACAGTAATTGAACGAGTCGTATAACAATTACAGAGCAGGTTTAGGCGACAACGTGGGTTACGTTAAGGCGACAACATGGGTTAGGTTAAGGCACAACATGGGTTAGGTTAAGGCACAACATGGGTTAGGTTAAGGCACAACATGGGTTAGGTTAAGGCACAACATGGGTTAGGTTAAGGCACAACATGGGTTAGGTTAAGGCACAACATGGGTTAGGTTAAGGCACAACATGGGTTAGGTTAAGGCACAACATGGGTTAGGTTGAGGCACAACATGGGTTAGGTTAAGGCACAACATGGGTTAGGTTGAGGCACAACATGGGTTAGGTTGAGGCACAACATGGGTTAGGTTGAGGCACAACATGGGTTAGGTTGAGGCACAACATGGGTTAGGTTAAGGTACAACATGGGTTAGGTTAAGGTACAACATGGGTTAGGTTAAGGTACAACATGGGTTAGGTTAAGGTACAACATGGGTTAGGTTAAGGTACAACATGGGTTAGGTTAAGGTACAACATAGGTTAGGTTAAGGTACAACATAGGTTAGGTTAAGGTACAACATAGGTTAGGTTAAGGTACAACATAGGTTAGGTTAAGGTACAACATAGGTTAGGTTAAGGTACAACATAGGTTAGGTTAAGGTACAACATAGGTTAGGTTAGGTTAGGTTAGGTTACACGTTGTTGTACGGAAAGGTGTAGGGGGGGGGGGGGGCGGGGGCGGCAGGTTCGTTGATAGTGATTATAGTAAGTGAATGCTTGTGACATGATCAGATTTGTCACGTCAGGATGCACCTTTGGCTTATTAGAGGCGGCGCTCCAATTCTATGCTTGTGTGAGACCTGTGTCTTTGACTCATGTCATTGTTTGTGCGCTGTGACAGGAGGTACT
>NW_025727003.1:0-7500 GCF_021461385.2 Schistocerca piceifrons | reverse complement strand
AAAATGGGAACCACACGTCAGCCAGACACTCTGATCACGCACCACTCTCTGCTTCTAACAGGCGCACATACAATATGTAAGCACCAGCATGGAACAACATCCAGTGCATCTTCTCCGCCACATTACACAATCCACACTATCACAACCAGACCAGGAGGTCCGTGCGGAAAATACAATATCCCAGCCTTTCGACATCCACCATTGCGCAGACCAGGCACCAACACCCACACATGTCCTATACAACGGTGCACCCAACATCACAATAGTACCTCCTGTCACAGCGCACAAACAATGACATGAGTCAAAGACACAGGTCTCACACAAGCATAGAATTGGAGCGCCGCCTCTAATAAGCCAAAGGTGCATCCTGACGTGACAAATCTGATCATGTCACAAGCATTCACTTACTATAATCACTATCAACGAACCTGCCGCCCCCGCCCCCCCCCCCCCCCCTACACCTTTCCGTACAACAACGTGTAACCTAACCTAACCTAACCTAACCTATGTTGTACCTTAACCTAACCTATGTTGTACCTTAACCTAACCTATGTTGTACCTTAACCTAACCTATGTTGTACCTTAACCTAACCTATGTTGTACCTTAACCTAACCTATGTTGTACCTTAACCTAACCCATGTTGTACCTTAACCTAACCCATGTTGTACCTTAACCTAACCCATGTTGTACCTTAACCTAACCCATGTTGTACCTTAACCTAACCCATGTTGTACCTTAACCTAACCCATGTTGTGCCTCAACCTAACCCATGTTGTGCCTCAACCTAACCCATGTTGTGCCTCAACCTAACCCATGTTGTGCCTCAACCTAACCCATGTTGTGCCTCAACCTAACCCATGTTGTGCCTTAACCTAACCCATGTTGTGCCTTAACCTAACCCATGTTGTGCCTTAACCTAACCCATGTTGTGCCTTAACCTAACCCATGTTGTGCCTTAACCTAACCCATGTTGTGCCTTAACCTAACCCATGTTGTGCCTTAACCTAACCCATGTTGTGCCTTAACCTAACCCATGTTGTCGCCTTAACGTAACCCACGTTGTCGCCTAAACCTGCTCTGTAATTGTTATACGACTCGTTCAATTACTGTAGTGTTGCCCACCCGCAACCCTCGCAATATAGTTCGCTACTCGCACTGCCCGCACCCCTGTGTATCGCTTCATGTTAAACACCTTGCAAGTCTTGCTCACTTTCCACATGCTCCTGCTGTACACTGTAATGTGGATGGCAGCAGGACGTACATGCCGCCCCTCCCCACGTCCCCACCTTGCCCCCTGCCTTCGCAAGCTGGTTGGTGAGAAGTTTGCATGTTCAATGCCCTTCGCATGCGACGTACTCAGGCTACGTTGTGGTGCGGCCTGTGTCAACTGTCCGCTGATGTCGTACGCGTGAACCACAATCTGTACTGCACATTCGTCCTTATGTACTGAATGATACATCGTGGCACATGTGTGACCGCACAACGACTGCGCCCAAAAACGGCGGACCATACAGTGCAAATATTGTGCACGCAGCTACGTGTCGTCTCCCTATGAGAGCTGGATTGCAGTGTGGTACGCCATAGAGACGTGTGGGAGGAACGGACGCCGTGGATGGCGATCAGCATGAGCTGTCTGTTGATGTATTCGGACCTAGTCGTCTCTCCTCACACACCGTGATGGCATGGTGCACCGCGTTCCATATCTGCGACATGCTACAGAGGCCGGTTGACAGTCGTTCGAGCAATGGACATCGCATACGTACGGGGGCCACCTTCCACGTATTGTCTAGGCGTGCACATTTTGTTGCGTGTATGTGGGCAGACGTAGTGTGGCGTGACACCTGACACAGGCATGCAATAATCGTTGAAGTTGCAAATGGCGATGGACGCCTGCGTTTTCTGGTGAAGTTACGCAAATGAACAAATGGTAACCTGTTGTGGTGCGGTTGTTCTCGCTAGGGGTGAATCGGTGATGGCGACGATAGGTTGAGGTACTAACCGGTTGTTCCAGCGATACCCACCATGCCGACGAAACTGAACGGCATCTGGGTGTGAAGCGATACGCGGCGGTGGCTGGGTGGGACCGTCCCCGGCCGGTGAGGGGGCGCCTCCCGGCGTGCTGGCCGCGCGGTGCGTGGGCGCACGCGCTACAGCCGGCTGGTGGGGGCGGCCAGTGGCAGGCGCGCCGGCCGACGGACGCGGCAGGCGTCGCAGCTGCGCGCCGGCGCACCCTGCGCGCGGCGCCGTGCGGCCAAAGTAGGTCCTCGCGGGCCCGGTGCGAAGCGCGGTGGACATCTTCAGTGTGCTGGTCCGATTGAGGACTGTGTGCGTTGAGGATGCGCCGCCGCCCGGCGCTCGGCGCCGCGACGCCGTCTGCTGCTCGGTCGCCCCAGCGGTTCTCGCTGGTGGTTTGTATCGCAGCTGTGCGGATGTGTTGGCGCGTGCGCTGTGCTGGGAGAGTTCGCTTCGGCACCCAAGTGGGGCTTTTGTCCTTCTGTGGCGCTGGCGTTGGAGCTGCCGGTCACCGTAGGTGGCGCGTGTTGTCTCCCGCCGGCAATGCCACGACAGCACGCTCCCGGGCCTCTGTCGGCAGCGGCAAGCTCAGTTGGGAGCACGGGTGGTCGCACCGAAAGCGTCTACTCGCCTAACTCCGGGCGATTGCGCCTCTCTCGAACCCGACCAAGTACTTGGGACGGCGCTGCGCGCCGCCGGGACCTGAGAGGGTTTCGAGGTGTATTGTGCAGGGGAGCTCAGCCTCCTCCTGTTTGCAGAATGATTGAGCGGACGCTTGCGTGTTCGCGCGGGCCCCCGGGACACACTCCCGGGCGGCCGGCTGCTCAGCTCTAGTTGACGCAGCTCCCTGGTTGATCCTGCCAGTAGTCATATGCTTGTCTCAAAGATTAAGCCATGCATGTCTCAGTACAAGCCGCATTAAGGTGAAACCGCGAATGGCTCATTAAATCAGTTATGGTTCCTTAGATCGTACCCACGTTACTTGGATAACTGTGGTAATTCTAGAGCTAATACATGCAAACAGAGTCCCGACCAGAGATGGAAGGGACGCTTTTATTAGATCAAAACCAATCGGTCGGCTCGTCCGGTCCGTTTGCCTTGGTGACTCTGAATAACTTTGGGCTGATCGCACGGTCCTCGTACCGGCGACGCATCTTTCAAATGTCTGCCTTATCAACTGTCGATGGTAGGTTCTGCGCCTACCATGGTTGTAACGGGTAACGGGGAATCAGGGTTCGATTCCGGAGAGGGAGCCTGAGAAACGGCTACCACATCCAAGGAAGGCAGCAGGCGCGCAAATTACCCACTCCCGGCACGGGGAGGTAGTGACGAAAAATAACGATACGGGACTCATCCGAGGCCCCGTAATCGGAATGAGTACACTTTAAATCCTTTAACGAGTATCTATTGGAGGGCAAGTCTGGTGCCAGCAGCCGCGGTAATTCCAGCTCCAATAGCGTATATTAAAGTTGTTGCGGTTAAAAAGCTCGTAGTTGGATTTGTGTCCCACGCTGTTGGTTCACCGCCCGTCGGTGTTTAACTGGCATGTATCGTGGGACGTCCTGCCGGTGGGGCGAGCTGAAGGCGTGCGACCGCCTCGTGCGTGCTCGTGCGTCCCGAGGCGGACCCCGTTGAAATCCTACCAGGGTGCTCTTTATTGAGTGTCTCGGTGGGCCGGCACGTTTACTTTGAACAAATTAGAGTGCTTAAAGCAGGCAAGCCCGCCTGAATACTGTGTGCATGGAATAATGGAATAGGACCTCGGTTCTATTTTGTTGGTTTTCGGAACACGAGGTAATGATTAATAGGGACAGGCGGGGGCATTCGTATTGCGACGTTAGAGGTGAAATTCTTGGATCGTCGCAAGACGAACAGAAGCGAAAGCATTTGCCAAGTATGTTTTCATTAATCAAGAACGAAAGTTAGAGGTTCGAAGGCGATCAGATACCGCCCTAGTTCTAACCATAAACGATGCCAGCCAGCGATCCGCCGCAGTTCCTCCGATGACTCGGCGGGCAGCCTCCGGGAAACCAAAGCTTTTGGGTTCCGGGGGAAGTATGGTTGCAAAGCTGAAGAAATCACATTGCGTCAACACCCGCTAGGGCCATCGCAATGCTTTGTTTTAATTAGACAGTCGGATTCCCCCAGTCCGTGCCAGTTCTGAGTTGATCGTTGAATGGCGGCCGAAGAGAATCCGCGCACCCGCGCGCCCCCGGAGGAGCACGCTAAGGCGGACGCGGCCGTCGCAGCAAGGAAGATCCGTGGGAGGCCAAGGCACGGGACCGAGCTCGGATCCTGCACGCAGGTTGAAGCACCGGGGCGCGAACGCCGCGCAGGCGCGCGCATCCTGCACCGCCGGCCAGCACGAGGCCGACCAACGGCGAGAGCAGACCACGCCCGCGCTAAACGCCCGCACTTACCGGCACCCCTACGGCACTCACCTCGCCCAGGCCCGGCACGTTAGCGCTGACCCACTTCCCGACCAAGCCCGACACGCCCCGATCCTCAGAGCCAATCCTTATCCCGAAGTTACGGATCCAATTTGCCGACTTCCCTTACCTACATTATTCTATCGACTAGAGGCTCTTCACCTTGGAGACCTGCTGCGGATATGGGTACGAACCGGCGCGACACCTCCACGTGGCCCTCTCCCGGATTTTCAAGGTCCGAGGGGAAGATCGGGACACCGCCGCAACTGCGGTGCTCTTCGCGTTCCAAACCCTATCTCCCTGCTAGAGGATTCCAGGGAACTCGAACGCTCATGCAGAAAAGAAAACTCTTCCCCGATCTCCCGACGGCGTCTCCGGGTCCTTTTGGGTTACCCCGACGAGCATCTCTAAAAGAGGGGCCCGACTTGTATCGGTTCCGCTGCCGGGTTCCGGAATAGGAACCGGATTCCCTTTCGCCCAACGGGGGCCAGCACAAAGCGCATCATGCTATGACGGCCCCCATCAACATCGGATTTCTCCTAGGGCTTAGGATCGACTGACTCGTGTGCAACGGCTGTTCACACGAAACCCTTCTCCGCGTCAGCCCTCCAGGGCCTCGCTGGAGTATTTGCTACTACCACCAAGATCTGCACCGACGGCGGCTCCAGGCAGGCTCACGCCCAGACCCTTCTGCGCCCACCGCCGCGACCCTCCTACTCGTCAGGGCTTCGCGGCCGGCCGCAAGGACCGGCCATGACTGCCAGACTGACGGCCGAGTATAGGCACGACGCTTCAGCGCCATCCATTTTCAGGGCTAGTTGCTTCGGCAGGTGAGTTGTTACACACTCCTTAGCGGATTCCGACTTCCATGGCCACCGTCCTGCTGTCTTAAGCAACCAACGCCTTTCATGGTTTCCCATGAGCGTCGATTCGGGCGCCTTAACTCGGCGTTTGGTTCATCCCACAGCGCCAGTTCTGCTTACCAAAAGTGGCCCACTTGGCACTCCGATCCGAGTCGTTTGCTCGCGGCTTCAGCATATCAAGCAAGCCGGAGATCTCACCCATTTAAAGTTTGAGAATAGGTTGAGGTCGTTTCGGCCCCAAGGCCTCTAATCATTCGCTTTACCGGATGAGACTCGTACGAGCACCAGCTATCCTGAGGGAAACTTCGGAGGGAACCAGCTACTAGATGGTTCGATTAGTCTTTCGCCCCTATACCCAGCTCCGACGATCGATTTGCACGTCAGAATCGCTACGGACCTCCATCAGGGTTTCCCCTGACTTCGTCCTGGCCAGGCATAGTTCACCATCTTTCGGGTCCCAACGTGTACGCTCTAGGTGCGCCTCACCTCGCAATGAGGACGAGACGCCCCGGGAGTGCGGAGGCCGCCGCCCCGTGAAGGGCGGGGAAGCCCCATCCTCCCTCGGCCCGCGCAAGGCGAGACCTTCACTTTCATTACGCCTTTAGGTTTCGTACAGCCCAATGACTCGCGCACATGTTAGACTCCTTGGTCCGTGTTTCAAGACGGGTCGTGAAATTGTCCAAAGCTGAAGCGCCGCTGACGGGAGCGATTATTCCGCCCGAGAGCATCCCGAGCCAACAGCGGCGCGGGTCCGGGGCCGGGCCAGGTAGGTCCGTCATCCGGGAAGAACCGCGCGCGCTTGCCGGGAGCCCGAGCGCCCAAAGGGGCGAATCGACTCCTCCAGATATACCGCCGGGCAGCCAGCCAGGACACCGGGGCTCTGCCACAACAGACGCGAACCGAGGCCCGCGGAAGGACAGGCTGCGCACCCGGGCCGTAGGCCGGCACCCAGCGGGTCGCGACGTCCTACTAGGGGAGAAGTGCGGCCCACCGCACACCGGAACGGCCCCACCCCGCGGCGAGTGGAAAGGCAACCGGACACGACCCCGCCGCGGATTGCTCCGCGCGGGCGGCCGGCCCCATCTGCCGAGGGCGGAGGCCAGTGGCCGGATGGGCGTGAATCTCACCCGTTCGACCTTTCGGACTTCTCACGTTTACCCCAGAACGGTTTCACGTACTTTTGAACTCTCTCTTCAAAGTTCTTTTCAACTTTCCCTCACGGTACTTGTTCGCTATCGGTCTCGTGGTCATATTTAGTCTCAGATGGAGTTTACCACCCACTTGGAGCTGCACTCTCAAGCAACCCGACTCGAAGGAGAGGTCCCGCCGACGCTCGCACCGGCCGCTACGGGCCTGGCACCCTCTACGGGCCGTGGCCTCATTCAAGTTGGACTTGGGCTCGGCGCGAGGCGTCGGGGTAGTGGACCCTCCCAAACACCACATGCCACGACAGGCGGCAGCCTGCGGGGTTCGGTGCTGGACTCTTCCCTGTTCGCTCGCCGCTACTGGGGGAATCCTTGTTAGTTTCTTTTCCTCCGCTTAGTAATATGCTTAAATTCAGCGGGTAGTCTCGCCTGCTCTGAGGTCGTTGTACGAGGTGTCGCACGCCACACCGCCAGCCGGCTGTGCACGCTACCGAGAAAGTACCGGTATGCGAACCGCCAGGCGACGGGCGCGCATCGCACGTTTGAGGAGACGCGGCCGGCCCCACAGGCGGCCGCGACACTCCCAGGTCTGCGAAGCGGGGCAAACGCCGCGCGCTTCAGTATACGTAGCCGACCCTCAGCCAGACGTGGCCCGGGAACGGAATCCATGGACCGCAATGTGCGTTCGAAACGTCGATGTTCATGTGTCCTGCAGTTCACATGTCGACGCGCAATTTGCTGCGTTCTTCATCGACCCACGAGCCGAGTGATCCACCGTCCTGGGTGATCTTTTCTCAGTTTCCGCCGTCTCTTTCGAGACGGTCGCATAGGCGGGAGTGAGGCGTGTGGCGGCCCCTGTTCCAGCGTTCTGTGTCCAACGGCCTCACGGCCGACGGGCGTCGTACGGCTCCACACCGGAGCGGACAGGCACTCGGGCGAAAGTCATTCAAAACCGGCGCCAGGCGCCAGGTGCCGCAGGCCAGCCGCTCCAGCGCTTCAGCGCTCGTACCACACAACATTGCCGCTAGTTTTGAGAGGCACGCGTGGTT
>NW_025727002.1:0-71505 GCF_021461385.2 Schistocerca piceifrons | reverse complement strand
TTCTCCGCCGGACGGCGATCCGCCACACCCTCAGCCGGAGTAGCGTCCGTAGACATAACGAGCTCTCGCGCGACACGTCCGCTCCTCGTCGGAAGACTAACTCCGAATGGGGCGTGCCGGCGCAGCCGGGGTGGGGGTGCTTTATGGGCTCGGGTGCGGCGGCCGGTTGCGCGCGCGCCCCATTGGTCGGCGGCCGCAACAGGGCGAGCTGGTAAAGGTGCGGCGGCGGCTGGCGGCGGGTGCCACTGTGTGGGGAGACGCTGACTAGAGCGGAGCGCTTGCTACTGGTGTTGCTGCTGCCGTACGTTCGTTCGAGATGCCGCCCAAGACTAGCGGGAAGGCCGCCAAGAAGGCTGGCAAGGCGCAGAAGAACATTTCGAAGGGCGACAAGAAGAAGAAGCGCAAGAGGAAGGAGAGCTATGCCATCTACATCTACAAGGTGCTGAAGCAGGTGCACCCTGACACGGGCATCTCGTCGAAGGCGATGAGCATCATGAACAGCTTCGTGAACGACATTTTCGAGCGCATTGCGGCCGAGGCTTCTCGCCTGGCGCACTACAACAAGCGCTCGACCATCACGTCCCGCGAGATCCAGACCGCTGTGCGGCTGTTGCTGCCTGGCGAGCTGGCCAAGCACGCCGTGAGCGAGGGCACGAAGGCGGTGACCAAGTACACGAGCTCCAAGTAAGGAGGTGGCTCTGGAGTGGAAGGAAGGATGGAGAAGGCTCCTCCGTTGCGAGAGCGGCAAAACGGCCCTTTTCAGGGCCACCAACTTGCCTTTTGCGGGAAGGGCGGAATTGTTGTTGTTGTTGTTTGTGTGGACGGCTGTGATGTATGTGTGCATTTTGATTGTGGGTGGGGGGGGGGCGCGTCAAAGCGTGTTGCGGGGGACGGCCACGAGGTTGGTCGCCGTGGCGTGGAATGGTGGCACGCCTCGTTGGAGTGGTTTTGACCCATTGGTGGTGGTGTGTGTGTGTTACCTGTCTGCGAGGGGGGACAGTGCGATCGGCGACTTTTGTGTCACCGTAACGACGGCCGTTTGCGGGTTTGTTTTTTGCACATCATACATGGCGAGGGTGAAATGTGAAATGTTTTTGTTTGGTTTTTTTTTGCCGCCCACTATTCCCTTTGCTGTACGCCGAGTTTGACAATGGTGCGACGTAACTGCAGCGTGGAGGTGTGTGAGTGACGTTGAAATTGAACGTGCCATTAAGACGCATTGTTGTTGTATTGTACTGTACGTGTACGGCGACACGCACGATGATGTACCATTCGACTCTGATTTTTGATAGCCGTGTCTGACTGATTGCGTACGACGCACGCACACCGATGTCGTCATTCAAGATGCACGCGTGTCCAGTGCAGTACAGTAAGCGCGACGCTAGACGGCGGCGGCGGCGGCGGCGGCGGCGGCGGCGGTCGTCGTTTGTTTGGCGAATGTCTGTACACGTGTTTGTCTGTGTCCATCCGGTATGTATGTGTTTGTTTGAAAGTGTTTTGTGTGTCGGTGACGTGGTCCGATCCGTCGCCCCCTGAGTAACTGTCGATCGGCGCGATAGACCGGCGTCACGCAACTGAACCGAAGTCTTGGGCACACCCGTCATACTGTTGTACACCGTCGCGCTGAGAACGGTGACGAAAGGTTGACTTTGATCGGTCGAATGTCTGGGCAGAACGTGAGGAATGAGGCAAGAGTGCAAGGAGGGGGGGCAAAAGAGAGAGGAAGGGAAAAAGGGGAGAAACGCATTCGTAGAGCAACGGAACGTTCCCGTGTCGGAGGCGTATTGGAGCCGCACTGAAATGCGTTTAACGGCGGCGCGGCTGCAAGTGTCTGCCGTGGTGAACGTTACCTTTGACGGCTGCATTGGGCTTTGCTTTTGCTTTTGCTTTTGCTTTCGCTTTCGCTTTCGCTTTCGCTTTCCCGGATGTACGTAACGTTTGTTGATATGGTTGTGAGGAAGAGTGTATGACAGTGCCGTGCCGTCCATGTTCGTGTGCCCTCCCATTGTGTGTATGCTATTGTCTGTGTACTTGAATGATGTATGTAGGTGTTAGTGGACATGTTTCACCAGTGGGGGGAAATGGATCGTCGATAGTTGGCGTCACTCTGTCACGGTCGAGATGACGCACCCTCCGTACAGAAAGGTGTCGAGAAAGTGTGTGTGTGTGTGTGCGTCCGTGAATTGGCAGTGTTTGGAGGTGGGCGTGCCCTGCATGTGGCCCGGAAGGCTGTTCGTTTGGCGGTAGTGTTGTGTGGACAGGGGAGGGGCATGCGTAACGCTGCTGGCATGGCATTTCGGGAGATGGGAGGGGGCAAACGAGGAGCGGCGGCCAAAGAAAGGCGGGACGGGGAGGGGCGCGGTGTGGGTGGCTTGCGCCTGTGCTCGGCGTTGTGGTTTGTGCAAAAGAGGAGGAGAAAAACAATGAGTTGCCAGGGAGGGGAGCGGTGTTGTGTTGTGGTTGTCGTGGTGTAGCCGCAGACGCGGCTGTCAGTGAACGTGGCGAGACGGACGGATGCGCGGAGGGGCGGGGGCGGCGCATTTCGCCGGTGCCGTGCCGTGCCGTGCCGTGCCTGACAGCCGCGTGGTCGCTGTGTTGTTGGTGGCGTGGGGGCGAGGAGAGTACCGTACGGGTGTGCTTGTGCGCCGGAAATGGCACACTGCGCCTGCCCGTCTTGGAGGCTGATGGCTGTGGTGTGGAAATGGGGCGCGGTGATGTTGAAGCAGTTGAAGAACAGAAAAGAAACCAAGAAAACGGGAGGCGTGATGCGGCGGTGGTGGTGAGAGCGGGAAAAACAAAACAAACAAAAAAAAAAACAACAAAAAAAAGAAGGAAAAACAACAAGAAACAAAAAAGAAAACAAAAAGTCTATCAATATTAGAATGTAAATGGAAATGGAAATGGACCCAGGTATAACCTCCCTGCACAAATAGCAGAGAGTCCGATGATAATAGAAATGTGCCAGAATGTTAACGTCCCTACAAAACAAACCCAACGATAATATTAATGAAAGAATGAACCGTATGTAACATTGCAACAGACATAATGAAACCTGATAAATTGTATAAGGGCAGCAGCGTTGACCTTTGGCCCTGTATTCAGAATAAAAAGAGCCAAAGATCGTCACCCCAATGAAAAAGACACTGAAACACGTATGTAACATAGCAGCGATGGCGAGACATTGTAGCATCTGTGACCAGAGAGTTTGCGCTGGACCGCGCGAGTGTTGCGAGCGGTTCTCAGTCAGTCAGTCAGTCAGTCGGTCGGTCGTTGCGAGTCTGTAGGTCTGTCTAGTTGAGGGCTGTACTCTGTCAGTAGTCGTCGCGTGCAGTACGCTAATAGTCGTCATGCAGAGCGGTCGGTCAGTAGTAGCAGCCGAGTGCGGTTGTGTGATGTAGGCGGTCGGCAACACTGGTCAAGATGGTGAATAAGGTATACTGTTAATTAATATAATCATTAGATAATGAACAATTTTATTTATTGTAATTATTCTCCAACAAGTTCCCCAATAATAATTTTTATTTCAAAAGCATTTTTCAAACATTTAATTTTTTATTGAACTGAAGAGTTCGTTGCACTTCACATTTCATTCCACTTCTTTGAAGAAAAATTTCACTAAAATCACAAAAAAAAAGAGAATATTATTATTTGCAATGCAGTTCCTCCAAGCGCTGCGCAACAAACAAGAGCAGAAATGTGACATCCATTTATTCTGAGGTAAGACTTTAATTCTGATTGTTTTGCACAGGGCCAAAGACCGATATTTCGGTTTAATTGAAGTTTCTTGTCACTGAACGGACTTTTAAATGTTGTGAAGAATTTATATTTGAGTCAGATTGCGAATTTAACATTTTTGTTGCCATTTTCAATACCTCTCATTGTGGGCGAGGTTACAATTAGCGCAATGTCCATTAGCATCCGTAAATAACATTGTCCATTATTTTAAATTTTGCGGGGAGGTTACAACGCACAAAAAAAAAAAAAACAAAACAAAAAATTGCATTTGTATCCGCTCCTCAATTGTAGATACCCCTTACACAGCTGTGTGCAATGAATGAGTGCTGGCTGGTAATTAATTGCACTCCTTGGAGGGAAATGCCATAGGAAGTAGTCTTTAAAAAGTGAATGTTTTTCGTTAAAAGACAAAAGTTACTTTAGAAAAAAGTAATAGTGGGGCTTTTTGTCGTTGAACAAAATAAGTACAATGAACATACGTTATCAGATTTGCGCAAAATGCAGCTTCACACTACCTTTTGATTATAACACAATATACTATACATCGTCCCGAACCGTGACCAGAGTCGCGAGACGAGCAGAGCACGCCGCCGACGCCCGCTCAGTACAACCGTCCACCCGCTACTACTGTCGACCGACTACTACCTCTCCCGACTCGCGCTACAATATATATAACAACTGTTCCTGGCGACCCGGTGCGTGCCACTACTGTCGTCTGGCGCGGTCCAAGCGCCGACTAGCAACGATAAATAACTCTCTGGTCAGACAGAGATGCTGTCATGCCTCGCCATCGCTCTGGTAATGAATACATACGTGTTGCAGCGTGCGTACCACCGGAACACGCAGTGGCGGAGCCAAAGACTGTGTTGTCGAGGTCGAGTGCGAGCGGGAAGAGAGGCAGCGTCGGCACGGAGATGCAAGCGAGCGCGAGACGCACGGGGGCTGCGGCGTGGCGCGTTTGCGGTCGGCGCCTTTGGTGGCAACGGCCGGGACAAGCAGCGGTGTATGGTGTGGTGCGGGGCGGACAGGGGCGGCGGTGGACGGGGAGGAGGCGGCGCGACGACGGCATGGGGGCGAAAACGGGACGGGGGACGGCGGATGTTGAGAGGCGTCACGCGCGGACAGG
The DNA here is from genome assembly GCF_021461385.2 of Schistocerca piceifrons. Classification (NCBI taxonomy): domain Eukaryota; kingdom Metazoa; phylum Arthropoda; class Insecta; order Orthoptera; family Acrididae; genus Schistocerca; species Schistocerca piceifrons. The sequence goes on along the minus strand of NW_025727002.1, from coordinate 66,644 downwards.
ACACAGACACAGAGACACACAGATTGGAAAGGGAGGGTGCGCGGTAATAGTTGGGAATGTGCGTACCGTGCGGGACGGGAGTGGGCGAGGAACACGGTCGTGGCCCCTGTTTTGGGTGCGTGTGATGACGTCGGTGTGTTGTGGGAAGGGAAGGTGCTGTGGCGGCGGCGCGTAATGGGCGTAGGCCGAAAAGAGAAAGGAACGTCGGCAGTGTGTTGGCAAGCGTCGGTTCGACTGCGACGTTGATGGGCAGGGCAGGGCGAGGTTAATGGTGGTAGGAGTAGGCGTGTGGGCGCACAAAATCTGCCGCTGCAGGCGGTGCCGTAACCGCCATGGCGGGAAGGAGAGAGGGCCAAAGAAAGAAAGAAAGAAAGAAAGAAAGAAGAAAACAAAAAAAAAAAAAAAAAGGAGGAGGGGGGGGCGAAAGTGGAGAGGCGGTGGTGTGAGAAGGGCGGGGGCGGAAGGAAGGCAGGAAGGACAAGAGGCGAGGCGACGGCTTGCTTTGTGTATCGGTCGGTCTCTGGCTATGCTTCGTTTTCTGCAGCAGGGTCGGTGCGCGGCGTGGCTCGCGGCAGTGGGAACGCCTGGCGGCTGGACGGCCAGCAATGCGGTTGGATGGGCGGCCACAGCACCGCACCTGTGCCCGAGGAGGAGACGCTGGCGGCGGGCCCTGAGGTGAGGCCGGCTCGGCTCGGCTGGGGCTGTGGATGTGTAGGTGTGCGCCGCTGCTGCAACAACGAGTAAAACGCGAGAAGAAGGGATGGCGGTAGAGAGAGGAAAAAAAAAAGGTCGTGTTGTGTTGATGCGCAGGCAGACGCGTACAGAGAGACGAGCCCGGTCTGCAGCAGGGTGTGGCCGTGCCGAGTGCAGAGCAGCGGCGGCTCGGTTCGGTTCGGCCCGGCCCGGCCCGGCCCGGCGGGCCGCGCTGTTGTCGCGGACGTGAGCGCCCCCTGGCGGGTGGCCGGAGGCGGCGCGGCGTGTTGGACGTGTGGCTGGTGGCAGTGCACAATTTGCGAGTGGCTGGCGGTGTGGTGTGGCGGTTGGCGCGTCGGGCGGCGGAGAGAGAGAGAGAGGGGGAGGAGAGGTATGTGTTGCGGGCGCCCTTTGCTGCGCTGCGTCGTTGCGTGTGCCGTACAGGGCGGGCGCTTGTCGACTGTGTGGGCGGTGTGGCGAATTGGCGTGAAACGGCTGCCGAGAGGTGTGTGGTAGCGAGCCGGTCGGTGTCAGTGCGAAGGGGAATGTGCGTGCGTTTGGCGGTTTCGGTGTGCTTTTTGCGGCGTGAGAGTGGGGAATTAGTGGGGCCGGCTGTTGTGTTGGTTCCTTGTGTCTTGTGTCGCGTAGCTTGATGGCAACGTGGAAGGACGCCGGTTTCGTTTCGAGCCTTGCGTGTGGTTGTCGACGTTGACTGGTTGGCGTGTGCATGTGTGGGTCGCGAGTGCGTTTTTGGCTGTGTGTGTGTGTGTGTGTGTGTGTGTGTGTGTGTGTGTGTGTGTGTGTTTTGGGGGGGAAGGGGGAGGCGGTGGTGAAAGTGCAGTCGTTGCCACGGGCGCGTCGTCGGGTGGGGCTGGGGCTGTGCGTCGTGGCGGAAAGGTGGTAGGTTGCGGGAAGCGAGCCCGTCGTTGACGGTGTCGCGTGAGTTGTGACTCGAGTGGGGCGCGGGGCGCGGGACAGGAGCAGCGTGCCGCTGCGTCGTGGTCGTCAGCAGAGGCTGTGCGTGTGCTTGTCCTTTTTGTGGGCGGTTCGTGCGAGGCGTTTTTTGTTTCGTGTTGCCCTAGTTGTTAGTTTATTTTTTTTTTGTGTTTGTTATTTTGAGACGACGACTGGTTGGTGGCGTGCGCGCGAAGTGGCGGTGTGCGCTTCCCGTGTCGTTTTGTTTTTGTTTGGTTTTTTTGTTTTTGTGTGTTTTTTTTTTGCACTGGGCCCCGGGGGGTGGGTGGGTGCGTGTGTGTCGATTGCCGGCTGGCGAAAGGTGCGCCATCGGCGGGGTGGGTCGCCGGCACAAGTAGAGGCGGCGGCGTTGTTGCTGTTGTTGTGTGGTGTTTGTTTTGTTCGGCTGTGTCGGCGAGCTGTGTTGCGGTGCGTGTGAATGGTGGTGCAAAAGTGCTGGCGTTGGGGCTGCGACTGCGACGGCGGCGAGCCGCGGGCGCGCATGATAGTGATGTTGTGAACAGCGGCTGTGTACGGTAGTGGTGTTGTTGTAGCACGACGTGCATCCGGGCCGGCGCGGAAAGCGCAGTTGCGGGCGGTTGCCCTTCGGTGCCAGCCATGTCGCGTGAGCGGCGGGTTGCTCTGGTGTCGACACGTGGTGCTCTGGGTTGTTGTGTGGTGCCCTTTGGCCGGTGGGGGTGGTTCGCGTGTGTCTCGTTCGCGCTCGGTATCTGGTCGTGGTCGTGCTGCTCCCCCGTCTGTCGGCGGTTTTCGACGTCGTCTGTACGTTTTTGTTCGTTTGCGGCGTGCCTGCCGACGTCGTCCCGTCGCGACCTTTCAACCGAAAGTGTGGCGCCCGAAGGTGAACGAACGTAACCCTGACCTCGGCGCTTTACGCTGAGCCGAGCGAACCGAACCTAACCTGTGGTGTGGCGAGGTGAGCTCAGCCTGTGAGCCCCTAACGTCTACGTAAGGTAAGCTGTCCGGCTGACGCCTCACGTTTGAACGCTTTTTTTTAACCTAGCACTGACCCCTTAACCTAACGTGTAACCTAACCTAACCTCTGACGCCTGACGTGTTTGAATGCTTAACCTAAGTTTGACGCTTAACCTAACCCAAGTCCCCTTAACCTAACCCACGTCCACCTAACCCTAACCTAACCTAGACGTGTAAACGTAATGTGTAACGCGTAACGTGTAAGGTCGGCTGTCGTGTGTGCTGACGGCAGATTGGGTTGGTCTGTAGATTCGGATTGCGGTTTGCCTCGGTCGAGGGGTTGGGTCGGAAGCGGCGAGGGGCGGCGGCGCCTGTTGCGCAGGCGGCGTCCGTTTGCGGCGGGCAATTGTTGATAAACGGCTGTGAATGTTGGCGGGCGAGAGGAGGAGGACGGCGCGCGATGTGGCCCGACGGCTGCGGGCCGATCGGGAAACGGCGGGAGGGCGACGGAAGGCGATGGGGCGGCGGAGGCGCGTTTGCACGGCCGTCATCGCCGCACGCCTCGGCTTGTGTGGCTGTGGCGCCGGCCGCGCTGGCCGGGCTGCCGCGGCGACGGTGTGGGAGTTTTGCCGAAGGTTTGGCCATTGTGGCGGGTCGTCGGCTGGGGCTGTGGGGGCGGCATTTGGGCGGGGGCGGCGATTCTCGGCGGGCCGACCCAGGCTGTAGCGCGCGGTAGCTGCAGTTTGGCCGTGGTTTGCGGCGCTGCCGTGGCGACTGGTTGGCGACTGTGGTGTGGCTGTGTGTAGCCCCATCCTCGGTGGTTTGAAAGGCGCGGGCGGTTGTGGCGCAGGTTTGGGGCTGCTCCGCACAGGCTGTCGGACGTTGGGCGGTAGCAAGCGCGGGAGGCGCGGCGCGGCGGCGCGCAGAGTGGCGGCCGCTCTCTCGGCCGTCCGCGCCCGCCCGCGACACTGGCTGGGCCTTGTGATTCTCTGCTCTGCTGCTGTGCTGTGCTTGCGTGCCTGCCTGCCGTCCCGCTCGCTCTCGCTCTCGCTCTCGCTGTGTGTTACGCGCGTCGTCGAAATGGCAGATCAGGCGGCTACGAACGAGACTGCTGCGGCACCCGCCGCCACCGGCACTACGAAGAAGGCCAAGTCTGCGTCGTCTGCGAAGAAGCCGCGCGCCAAGCCTGCGCACCCGCGCACCTCTGAGATGGTGACGGCCGCCATCAAGAGTCTGAAGGAGCGCGGCGGGTCGTCGCTGCAGGCGATCAAGAAGTACATTGCCGCGCACTACAAGCTGGACGCGGAGAAGCTGGCGCCGTTTATCAAGAAGTACCTCAAGTCGGCCGTCGTGGCGGGCGAGCTGGTGCAGACGAAGGGGAAGGGCGCGTCCGGCTCGTTCAAGCTTGCCGGCGCCGGCGGCGGGGGGGCGGCCGAGGGCGGCAAGGCTCGTGCTGGCGGTGCCAAGAAGAAGCGCGCCGCTCCGGCCAGCAAGGAGAAGAAGGGCGCCCGTGCGGCCGGCGCAAAGAAGGCTGGTGGCGTGAAGGCGGCGACCGGTCGGAAGGCGGGCGCCGCCAAGAAGGCGTCTGCGGCGTCGGCCGCTCCCGCGGGTGCGAAGAAGGCGGCTGCGGCCAAGCCGGCCAAGGCCAAGTCGCCGTCGAAGGCGAAGAAGGCCGCCAAGGTTCCGACGAAGAAGCCGAAGGCGCCGCGCCCGAAGAAGGCGACGACGCCGTCTAAGGCGAAGGCTTCGCCCAAGAAGAAGAAGTAGAGTAGAGGAGAAAGAGATGGGAGAAAGGAAGGGTTTGGCGCTTGACTCCGTCGTCCCCACCCCCCGTCGTCGTCTAGTGGCGCGCAAGAGACGCGCGGCCCAAAACGGCCCTTCTCAGGGCCATCAAAGCACGTCGGGGAAGGTTTTGATTGTCGTGTTGCGTTTGGTGTGGGTGTCTGTCTGTCTGGCGTTTCTGTATGCCCGTGGGGATGCTGTTTGCGTGCCGTGGTGGTTGGATTGCGGGGGTCGGTGGCGGGTGTGGGCGGCGGTAGCGGTAAGCGGTGTTGTTGTTGATTGTCGCCGTGTTTGTGGCGGCGGCCGACGGTTGGTTTTCTGTCACGTTGTTTTGTTTGAATACGTTGGTTGGCTTGCCTGCGTTCGTTCTTCTCGGATGTCTGTCTTGTCTAGTCGTGTCTGGTCTTTGTTGTTTTGTTCCTTTGTGTGTGTGTGTGTGTGTGTTATGTTTTGCAACGGGGGGCACGTTGAGATGTGGAAGGAGTCGGCGGGGATTTCGGTGGCGTGTAGAGCGAGCGAGCGCGCCTGCCTGGCCGTTGGCCGTCGGAGTGGAGTGCGGGTTTGTTTTTGTGTTTTCGAAACGAAAGCGGCGGCCGGCCGGCCAGCCACCCGTGCGGTGTGACGTCGGCCGTTGGGTATTGTGCGCTTTGAGCGCCGGGGAGGGATGATGTGTGATTGTTGCGCGCTGCTAAGCAGGCAGGCAGAGTGAGCGGGTGTGGCGGACGGACGGGAAGTGGTGGTTGTTGTTTTTGGGTTGCGGGGCGAGAGGCAGGCGACCGACAAAGTTTGCTCGCGACGGAGAGATGTTAGTGGCCCTGAAAAGGGCCGTTTTTGTTTGTGCGGTGCGGTGCCGCGGCGCGGTTTAGGCGCGCTCGCCGCGGATGCGGCGCGCGAGCTGGATGTCCTTGGGCATGATGGTGACGCGCTTGGCGTGGATTGCGCACAGGTTGGTGTCTTCGAAGAGGCCGACGAGGTAGGCCTCGCTGGCCTCCTGCAGGGCCATGACTGCGGAGCTCTGGAAGCGCAGGTCGGTCTTGAAGTCCTGGGCGATCTCGCGCACTAGGCGCTGGAATGGCAGCTTGCGGATGAGCAGCTCTGTGCTCTTCTGGTAGCGCCTGATTTCTCGCAGGGCGACGGTGCCCGGCCTGTAGCGGTGGGGCTTCTTGACGCCTCCGGTGGCGGGCGCGCTCTTCCTCGCCGCCTTGGTGGCGAGCTGTTTGCGCGGCGCCTTTCCGCCGGTGGACTTGCGGGCCGTTTGCTTTGTGCGGGCCATAGCGGTAGCGGAGCGGCGTGCGTGGAGGTTAGGTGCGGCGCGGCGTCCGGTGCTGCCTTGACAACGGGCCCGCGCGCCTCCGTGCTGCGCTTATATGCCCTCGGTTGCGCGTGGTGGGGGGAGGGCGGGCCAGAGTCTATATAGGGGGGCGGCGGGCGCGCTGGGCGCAGACCGTAGCCGACTCGCCAGCCGCTGCAGCTGCTGTTTGTGCACGTTTTGCTTTGCCCGAGGAAGGAAGGATGACAGGCCGCGGCAAGGGAGGAAAGGGGCTCGGCAAGGGTGGCGCCAAGCGGCACCGCAAGGTGTTGCGCGACAACATCCAGGGCATCACGAAGCCCGCCATCCGCCGCCTGGCTCGCAGGGGCGGCGTGAAGCGCATCTCTGGTCTGATCTACGAGGAGACCCGCGGGGTGCTGAAGGTGTTCCTGGAGAACGTGATCCGCGACGCGGTGACGTACACTGAGCACGCCAAGCGCAAGACTGTGACGGCCATGGACGTGGTGTACGCCCTGAAGAGGCAGGGGCGCACCCTGTACGGTTTCGGCGGTTAGGCTGCGTCGCAGCGGGCGCTGGCCTTCCCGCGGCCGTGCTTGTGGGTGGGAGAGACTAGAAAACGGCCCTTTTCAGGGCCACCACACTGTTCGGAAGTTGAAAAGTGCGAAAGAGTCTGTGTTGTTTGTTTGTTTCTTTCTTTCCGTTTGAGCGACGTGATGTGACTGGGAGGGGAGAAGGAAAGGAAACGTGTCATGTGGCTGGCTGTGTGTGGGAGCTGCTTCGTTTGTGTTTGTTATTGTGTGTCGTTGTATCGATCGCGACGGAGATGGCGGGCTGTGTGTTGTTGTGCGAGAGGCGGTGATTATTTGCTTGCGTGGTTTGGCTCTGTGTGTTTGCGGCGGCGTTGGGGTTTCCGAGGCAAGGCGTGTGGGCACAGGCGGCCGGATCAGCTGTTTCGTTCGTGTCGACGGCCGTTGCGCGCGGGAGTGGAGGGCGGTGTGTCGACACGCCTCCCTGTAACAATGGTCATTATTGCTGCCGTTGTCGTTTGGAAGGCGACTGCGACCGTGCAAAATGAATGTGTGTGTGTGTGTGTTGTGTTGGGCCACACGGGCTGTGTGGACGACAAGATGGCGGACGTGCGCCGGCGGCGGCTGTGCTGTGAAAGTGCAAAGTTAAAACAAAACAAGGTGCGGCGAGGACGACTGAAATTTTGCTTTGGACGTAGGTTTGTGTGGTGGCCCTGAAAAGGGCCGATTGTTGTGGGCCGGGCCGAGCCGAGCCGGCAAAGCGCGTTGCGTGCAGGGGAGCACGCGGCGCTGCGATTGCCTTGGCCTCCTTTAGGCCTTCTTCTCGGTCTTCTTTGGCAGCAGGACGGCCTGGATGTTGGGCAGGACACCACCCTGTGCGATGGTGACGCCCGACAGGAGCTTGTTGAGCTCCTCGTCGTTGCGGATGGCAAGCTGCAGGTGGCGCGGGATGATGCGCGTCTTCTTGTTGTCGCGGGCCGCGTTTCCGGCCAGCTCGAGCACCTCAGCCGCGAGGTACTCCATGACGGCGGCGAGGTAGACGGGCGCCCCGGCGCCGACGCGCTCTGCGTAGTTTCCCTTGCGCAGGAGGCGGTGGATTCTGCCGACCGGGAACTGGAGCCCAGCCCTGCTTGAGCGGGACTTTGACTTGCCCTTGACTTTGCCTCCCTTTCCGCGTCCGGACATGGCGATGGGCTAGCGACGGTGCACACGAAACGGAAACGAAAACGACCGGTGCGAGCGGCAGCGAGTCGAGCAGCGGAGTGCGTGCCGGCGCAGCCGGGGTGGGGGTGCTTTATGGGCTCGGGTGCGGCGGCCGGTTGCGCGCGCGCCCCATTGGTCGGCGGCCGCAACAGGGCGAGCTGGTAAAGGTGCGGCGGCGGCTGGCGGCGGGTGCCACTGTGTGGGGAGACGCTGACTAGAGCGGAGCGCTTGCTACTGGTGTTGCTGCTGCCGTACGTTCGTTCGAGATGCCGCCCAAGACTAGCGGGAAGGCCGCCAAGAAGGCTGGCAAGGCGCAGAAGAACATTTCGAAGGGCGACAAGAAGAAGAAGCGCAAGAGGAAGGAGAGCTATGCCATCTACATCTACAAGGTGCTGAAGCAGGTGCACCCTGACACGGGCATCTCGTCGAAGGCGATGAGCATCATGAACAGCTTCGTGAACGACATTTTCGAGCGCATTGCGGCCGAGGCTTCTCGCCTGGCGCACTACAACAAGCGCTCGACCATCACGTCCCGCGAGATCCAGACCGCTGTGCGGCTGTTGCTGCCTGGCGAGCTGGCCAAGCACGCCGTGAGCGAGGGCACGAAGGCGGTGACCAAGTACACGAGCTCCAAGTAAGGAGGTGGCTCTGGAGTGGAAGGAAGGATGGAGAAGGCTCCTCCGTTGCGAGAGCGGCAAAACGGCCCTTTTCAGGGCCACCAACTTGCCTTTTGCGGGAAGGGCGGAATTGTTGTTGTTGTTGTTTGTGTGGACGGCTGTGATGTATGTGTGCATTTTGATTGTGGGTGGGGGGGGGGCGCGTCAAAGCGTGTTGCGGGGGACGGCCACGAGGTTGGTCGCCGTGGCGTGGAATGGTGGCACGCCTCGTTGGAGTGGTTTTGACCCATTGGTGGTGGTGTGTGTGTGTTACCTGTCTGCGAGGGGGGACAGTGCGATCGGCGACTTTTGTGTCACCGTAACGACGGCCGTTTGCGGGTTTGTTTTTTGCACATCATACATGGCGAGGGTGAAATGTGAAATGTTTTTGTTTGGTTTTTTTTTGCCGCCCACTATTCCCTTTGCTGTACGCCGAGTTTGACAATGGTGCGACGTAACTGCAGCGTGGAGGTGTGTGAGTGACGTTGAAATTGAACGTGCCATTAAGACGCATTGTTGTTGTATTGTACTGTACGTGTACGGCGACACGCACGATGATGTACCATTCGACTCTGATTTTTGATAGCCGTGTCTGACTGATTGCGTACGACGCACGCACACCGATGTCGTCATTCAAGATGCACGCGTGTCCAGTGCAGTACAGTAAGCGCGACGCTAGACGGCGGCGGCGGCGGCGGCGGCGGCGGCGGCGGTCGTCGTTTGTTTGGCGAATGTCTGTACACGTGTTTGTCTGTGTCCATCCGGTATGTATGTGTTTGTTTGAAAGTGTTTTGTGTGTCGGTGACGTGGTCCGATCCGTCGCCCCCTGAGTAACTGTCGATCGGCGCGATAGACCGGCGTCACGCAACTGAACCGAAGTCTTGGGCACACCCGTCATACTGTTGTACACCGTCGCGCTGAGAACGGTGACGAAAGGTTGACTTTGATCGGTCGAATGTCTGGGCAGAACGTGAGGAATGAGGCAAGAGTGCAAGGAGGGGGGGCAAAAGAGAGAGGAAGGGAAAAAGGGGAGAAACGCATTCGTAGAGCAACGGAACGTTCCCGTGTCGGAGGCGTATTGGAGCCGCACTGAAATGCGTTTAACGGCGGCGCGGCTGCAAGTGTCTGCCGTGGTGAACGTTACCTTTGACGGCTGCATTGGGCTTTGCTTTTGCTTTTGCTTTTGCTTTCGCTTTCGCTTTCGCTTTCCCGGATGTACGTAACGTTTGTTGATATGGTTGTGAGGAAGAGTGTATGACAGTGCCGTGCCGTCCATGTTCGTGTGCCCTCCCATTGTGTGTATGCTATTGTCTGTGTACTTGAATGATGTATGTAGGTGTTAGTGGACATGTTTCACCAGTGGGGGGAAATGGATCGTCGATAGTTGGCGTCACTCTGTCACGGTCGAGATGACGCACCCTCCGTACAGAAAGGTGTCGAGAAAGTGTGTGTGTGTGTGTGTGCGTCCGTGAATTGGCAGTGTTTGGAGGTGGGCGTGCCCTGCATGTGGCCCGGAAGGCTGTTCGTTTGGCGGTAGTGTTGTGTGGACAGGGGAGGGGCATGCGTAACGCTGCTGGCATGGCATTTCGGGAGATGGGAGGGGGCAAACGAGGAGCGGCGGCCAAAGAAAGGCGGGACGGGGAGGGGCGCGGTGTGGGTGGCTTGCGCCTGTGCTCGGCGTTGTGGTTTGTGCAAAAGAGGAGGAGAAAAACAATGAGTTGCCAGGGAGGGGAGCGGTGTTGTGTTGTGGTTGTCGTGGTGTAGCCGCAGACGCGGCTGTCAGTGAACGTGGCGAGACGGACGGATGCGCGGAGGGGCGGGGGCGGCGCATTTCGCCGGTGCCGTGCCGTGCCGTGCCGTGCCTGACAGCCGCGTGGTCGCTGTGTTGTTGGTGGCGTGGGGGCGAGGAGAGTACCGTACGGGTGTGCTTGTGCGCCGGAAATGGCACACTGCGCCTGCCCGTCTTGGAGGCTGATGGCTGTGGTGTGGAAATGGGGCGCGGTGATGTTGAAGCAGTTGAAGAACAGAAAAGAAACCAAGAAAACGGGAGGCGTGATGCGGCGGTGGTGGTGAGAGCGGGAAAAACAAAACAAACAAAAAAAAAAACAACAAAAAAAAGAAGGAAAAACAACAAGAAACAAAAAAGAAAACAAAAAGTCTATCAATATTAGAATGTAAATGGAAATGGAAATGGACCCAGGTATAACCTCCCTGCACAAATAGCAGAGAGTCCGATGATAATAGAAATGTGCCAGAATGTTAACGTCCCTACAAAACAAACCCAACGATAATATTAATGAAAGAATGAACCGTATGTAACATTGCAACAGACATAATGAAACCTGATAAATTGTATAAGGGCAGCAGCGTTGACCTTTGGCCCTGTATTCAGAATAAAAAGAGCCAAAGATCGTCACCCCAATGAAAAAGACACTGAAACACGTATGTAACATAGCAGCGATGGCGAGACATTGTAGCATCTGTGACCAGAGAGTTTGCGCTGGACCGCGCGAGTGTTGCGAGCGGTTCTCAGTCAGTCAGTCAGTCAGTCGGTCGGTCGTTGCGAGTCTGTAGGTCTGTCTAGTTGAGGGCTGTACTCTGTCAGTAGTCGTCGCGTGCAGTACGCTAATAGTCGTCATGCAGAGCGGTCGGTCAGTAGTAGCAGCCGAGTGCGGTTGTGTGATGTAGGCGGTCGGCAACACTGGTCAAGATGGTGAATAAGGTATACTGTTAATTAATATAATCATTAGATAATGAACAATTTTATTTATTGTAATTATTCTCCAACAAGTTCCCCAATAATAATTTTTATTTCAAAAGCATTTTTCAAACATTTAATTTTTTATTGAACTGAAGAGTTCGTTGCACTTCACATTTCATTCCACTTCTTTGAAGAAAAATTTCACTAAAATCACAAAAAAAAAGAGAATATTATTATTTGCAATGCAGTTCCTCCAAGCGCTGCGCAACAAACAAGAGCAGAAATGTGACATCCATTTATTCTGAGGTAAGACTTTAATTCTGATTGTTTTGCACAGGGCCAAAGACCGATATTTCGGTTTAATTGAAGTTTCTTGTCACTGAACGGACTTTTAAATGTTGTGAAGAATTTATATTTGAGTCAGATTGCGAATTTAACATTTTTGTTGCCATTTTCAATACCTCTCATTGTGGGCGAGGTTACAATTAGCGCAATGTCCATTAGCATCCGTAAATAACATTGTCCATTATTTTAAATTTTGCGGGGAGGTTACAACGCACAAAAAAAAAAAAAAACAAAACAAAAAATTGCATTTGTATCCGCTCCTCAATTGTAGATACCCCTTACACAGCTGTGTGCAATGAATGAGTGCTGGCTGGTAATTAATTGCACTCCTTGGAGGGAAATGCCATAGGAAGTAGTCTTTAAAAAGTGAATGTTTTTCGTTAAAAGACAAAAGTTACTTTAGAAAAAAGTAATAGTGGGGCTTTTTGTCGTTGAAATGAACATACGTTATCAGATTTGCGCAAAATGCAGCTTCACACTACCTTTTGATTATAACACAATATACTATACATCGTCCCGAACCGTGACCAGAGTCGCGAGACGAGCAGAGCACGCCGCCGACGCCCGCTCAGTACAACCGTCCACCCGCTACTACTGTCGACCGACTACTACCTCTCCCGACTCGCGCTACAATATATATAACAACTGTTCCTGGCGACCCGGTGCGTGCCACTACTGTCGTCTGGCGCGGTCCAAGCGCCGACTAGCAACGATAAATAACTCTCTGGTCAGACAGAGATGCTGTCATGCCTCGCCATCGCTCTGGTAATGAATACATACGTGTTGCAGCGTGCGTACCACCGGAACACGCAGTGGCGGAGCCAAAGACTGTGTTGTCGAGGTCGAGTGCGAGCGGGAAGAGAGGCAGCGTCGGCACGGAGATGCAAGCGAGCGCGAGACGCACGGGGGCTGCGGCGTGGCGCGTTTGCGGTCGGCGCCTTTGGTGGCAACGGCCGGGACAAGCAGCGGTGTATGGTGTGGTGCGGGGCGGACAGGGGCGGCGGTGGACGGGGAGGAGGCGGCGCGACGACGGCATGGGGGCGAAAACGGGACGGGGGACGGCGGATGTTGAGAGGCGTCACGCGCGGACAGGACACAGACACAGAGACACACAGATTGGAAAGGGAGGGTGCGCGGTAATAGTTGGGAATGTGCGTACCGTGCGGGACGGGAGTGGGCGAGGAACACGGTCGTGGCCCCTGTTTTGGGTGCGTGTGATGACGTCGGTGTGTTGTGGGAAGGGAAGGTGCTGTGGCGGCGGCGCGTAATGGGCGTAGGCCGAAAAGAGAAAGGAACGTCGGCAGTGTGTTGGCAAGCGTCGGTTCGACTGCGACGTTGATGGGCAGGGCAGGGCGAGGTTAATGGTGGTAGGAGTAGGCGTGTGGGCGCACAAAATCTGCCGCTGCAGGCGGTGCCGTAACCGCCATGGCGGGAAGGAGAGAGGGCCAAAGAAAGAAAGAAAGAAAGAAAGAAGAAAACAAAAAAAAAAAAAAAAAAGGAGGAGGGGGGGGCGAAAGTGGAGAGGCGGTGGTGTGAGAAGGGCGGGGGCGGAAGGAAGGCAGGAAGGACAAGAGGCGAGGCGACGGCTTGCTTTGTGTATCGGTCGGTCTCTGGCTATGCTTCGTTTTCTGCAGCAGGGTCGGTGCGCGGCGTGGCTCGCGGCAGTGGGAACGCCTGGCGGCTGGACGGCCAGCAATGCGGTTGGATGGGCGGCCACAGCACCGCACCTGTGCCCGAGGAGGAGACGCTGGCGGCGGGCCCTGAGGTGAGGCCGGCTCGGCTCGGCTGGGGCTGTGGATGTGTAGGTGTGCGCCGCTGCTGCAACAACGAGTAAAACGCGAGAAGAAGGGATGGCGGTAGAGAGAGGAAAAAAAAAAGGTCGTGTTGTGTTGATGCGCAGGCAGACGCGTACAGAGAGACGAGCCCGGTCTGCAGCAGGGTGTGGCCGTGCCGAGTGCAGAGCAGCGGCGGCTCGGTTCGGTTCGGCCCGGCCCGGCCCGGCCCGGCGGGCCGCGCTGTTGTCGCGGACGTGAGCGCCCCCTGGCGGGTGGCCGGAGGCGGCGCGGCGTGTTGGACGTGTGGCTGGTGGCAGTGCACAATTTGCGAGTGGCTGGCGGTGTGGTGTGGCGGTTGGCGCGTCGGGCGGCGGAGAGAGAGAGAGAGGGGGAGGAGAGGTATGTGTTGCGGGCGCCCTTTGCTGCGCTGCGTCGTTGCGTGTGCCGTACAGGGCGGGCGCTTGTCGACTGTGTGGGCGGTGTGGCGAATTGGCGTGAAACGGCTGCCGAGAGGTGTGTGGTAGCGAGCCGGTCGGTGTCAGTGCGAAGGGGAATGTGCGTGCGTTTGGCGGTTTCGGTGTGCTTTTTGCGGCGTGAGAGTGGGGAATTAGTGGGGCCGGCTGTTGTGTTGGTTCCTTGTGTCTTGTGTCGCGTAGCTTGATGGCAACGTGGAAGGACGCCGGTTTCGTTTCGAGCCTTGCGTGTGGTTGTCGACGTTGACTGGTTGGCGTGTGCATGTGTGGGTCGCGAGTGCGTTTTTGGCTGGCTGTGTGTGTGTGTGTGTGTGTGTGTGTGTGTGTGTGTGTGTTTTGGGGGGGAAGGGGGAGGCGGTGGTGAAAGTGCAGTCGTTGCCACGGGCGCGTCGTCGGGTGGGGCTGGGGCTGTGCGTCGTGGCGGAAAGGTGGTAGGTTGCGGGAAGCGAGCCCGTCGTTGACGGTGTCGCGTGAGTTGTGACTCGAGTGGGGCGCGGGGCGCGGGACAGGAGCAGCGTGCCGCTGCGTCGTGGTCGTCAGCAGAGGCTGTGCGTGTGCTTGTCCTTTTTGTGGGCGGTTCGTGCGAGGCGTTTTTTGTTTCGTGTTGCCCTAGTTGTTAGTTTATTTTTTTTTTGTGTTTGTTATTTTGAGACGACGACTGGTTGGTGGCGTGCGCGCGAAGTGGCGGTGTGCGCTTCCCGTGTCGTTTTGTTTTTGTTTGGTTTTTTTGTTTTTGTGTGTTTTTTTTTTGCACTGGGCCCCGGGGGGTGGGTGGGTGCGTGTGTGTCGATTGCCGGCTGGCGAAAGGTGCGCCATCGGCGGGGTGGGTCGCCGGCACAAGTAGAGGCGGCGGCGTTGTTGCTGTTGTTGTGTGGTGTTTGTTTTGTTCGGCTGTGTCGGCGAGCTGTGTTGCGGTGCGTGTGAATGGTGGTGCAAAAGTGCTGGCGTTGGGGCTGCGACTGCGACGGCGGCGAGCCGCGGGCGCGCATGATAGTGATGTTGTGAACAGCGGCTGTGTACGGTAGTGGTGTTGTTGTAGCACGACGTGCATCCGGGCCGGCGCGGAAAGCGCAGTTGCGGGCGGTTGCCCTTCGGTGCCAGCCATGTCGCGTGAGCGGCGGGTTGCTCTGGTGTCGACACGTGGTGCTCTGGGTTGTTGTGTGGTGCCCTTTGGCCGGTGGGGGTGGTTCGCGTGTGTCTCGTTCGCGCTCGGTATCTGGTCGTGGTCGTGCTGCTCCCCCGTCTGTCGGCGGTTTTCGACGTCGTCTGTACGTTTTTGTTCGTTTGCGGCGTGCCTGCCGACGTCGTCCCGTCGCGACCTTTCAACCGAAAGTGTGGCGCCCGAAGGTGAACGAACGTAACCCTGACCTCGGCGCTTTACGCTGAGCCGAGCGAACCGAACCTAACCTGTGGTGTGGCGAGGTGAGCTCAGCCTGTGAGCCCCTAACGTCTACGTAAGGTAAGCTGTCCGGCTGACGCCTCACGTTTGAACGCTTTTTTTTAACCTAGCACTGACCCCTTAACCTAACGTGTAACCTAACCTAACCTCTGACGCCTGACGTGTTTGAATGCTTAACCTAAGTTTGACGCTTAACCTAACCCAAGTCCCCTTAACCTAACCCACGTCCACCTAACCCTAACCTAACCTAGACGTGTAAACGTAATGTGTAACGCGTAACGTGTAAGGTCGGCTGTCGTGTGTGCTGACGGCAGATTGGGTTGGTCTGTAGATTCGGATTGCGGTTTGCCTCGGTCGAGGGGTTGGGTCGGAAGCGGCGAGGGGCGGCGGCGCCTGTTGCGCAGGCGGCGTCCGTTTGCGGCGGGCAATTGTTGATAAACGGCTGTGAATGTTGGCGGGCGAGAGGAGGAGGACGGCGCGCGATGTGGCCCGACGGCTGCGGGCCGATCGGGAAACGGCGGGAGGGCGACGGAAGGCGATGGGGCGGCGGAGGCGCGTTTGCACGGCCGTCATCGCCGCACGCCTCGGCTTGTGTGGCTGTGGCGCCGGCCGCGCTGGCCGGGCTGCCGCGGCGACGGTGTGGGAGTTTTGCCGAAGGTTTGGCCATTGTGGCGGGTCGTCGGCTGGGGCTGTGGGGGCGGCATTTGGGCGGGGGCGGCGATTCTCGGCGGGCCGACCCAGGCTGTAGCGCGCGGTAGCTGCAGTTTGGCCGTGGTTTGCGGCGCTGCCGTGGCGACTGGTTGGCGACTGTGGTGTGGCTGTGTGTAGCCCCATCCTCGGTGGTTTGAAAGGCGCGGGCGGTTGTGGCGCAGGTTTGGGGCTGCTCCGCACAGGCTGTCGGACGTTGGGCGGTAGCAAGCGCTCCAGTCCACTATCATCTAACTTCATCAAGTGTGAGAAATGTAGCATTTACCCGAAGGCATTTACTACACCTTCTGAGGAACGGAAAATAGAAACTTCAGGATTTTCTTTATTGTCATCTAAGGATGTGGCTGTGGGAACATACCATCTGGGGGGAACTGAAGGTTCTAATAGTTGCAACTGCTGTCGTTAGCGACTTAGCAGCGCAACGGGCCTCTGATATAGGTCACGGTCATCCAGAGGCGCCCCAAGGGCCCTGATGAGGGGATTATCCGAAGCAGCAGCTTTATCATACATCTTCTGGGCGATGGCTCGGAAGCGAG
This sequence comes from Schistocerca piceifrons, assembly GCF_021461385.2. Lineage (NCBI taxonomy): Eukaryota > Metazoa > Arthropoda > Insecta > Orthoptera > Acrididae > Schistocerca > Schistocerca piceifrons. The sequence continues at coordinate 50,686 of NW_025727002.1, read as the reverse complement.
CGAGGACTTCTTGTTCTTGCGCAGCTTCATGTAGATATCGGGCCGGAAACTGAGGATGGACGTGGAAAATCCGGCGAAGAGCCTTATTCTGCTGCGCCTGCAGGCGATGAAGGTGTCGGTGCGCCGCATTTCCCCATGCAGCACAGGCATAGTCCATAACAGGACGCACAAACATCCGGTAGATGAGGAGTCCATTATCGACAGAGAGCGCTGAGCGCTCGTTCAGCAGCGGATAAAGCGCCCCCAGCCGCTGCTCAACCTTCCGGCGAACTTCCAGCACCTGCTGCTGCCAGATGAGTTGGCGGTCCAGGACAACCCCAAGGTAGGTGGCTGTCGGCGTCCAGGGGATGACCTCGCCGAATAACTGGAGCGGCTGATCGTGTGGCGGGGTCCTCTTGCGCGTGAAGACCACGGCTTGGCTCTTCTGAGCGTTGAACCGGACACGCCAAAGAGTCGCCCATGCTTCGAGGGCGGCGCACGCATCCTGGAGACGGCGATACATGGCTTGAGGCCACCGGCTGCGGGTGAAGATCGCTGTGTCATCGGCGTACATCGCGCGCTCCACCCGTGGAGAGGTAGGAAGATCGGCCGTATACAAGGAGTACAGGGTCGGACCGAGGACCGAGCCCTGCGGCACGCCGGCGGCAATAGGTCGGAGCGTCGAAGTCGAGTCATCAATGCGGACCACAAAGGTGCGGCCCCGCAGATAGCTGTCCATCAGGCGGATGAGGGACCGCGGAAAGCCATGCATATGGAGCTTCCACAGCAGCCCGGAGTGCCACACACTGTCGAAGGCTTTTGTGACGTCTAGGAAAATGGCGCCACAATACTCCTGGTTGTTGAAGGCCGTGGTAATCGCCTCAACAACGCGGACGAGCTGCTGCGTAGAGGAGTGGCCTCCCCGGAATCCAAACTGCTCCGGAGGCAACAGACGACGACGGTCCATAATAATCTTCAGTCGGTGAAGGAGGAGCCGTTCGAAAATCTTGCTGAGCTGCGGAAGCAAGCTGATGGGCCGATAGTTGTTGGGATTCTTCCGGTCCTTACCTGGCTTGGGTATGGCGACAACAACAGCGTGCTTCCAGGCAGCCGGATAGGTGTGTGTCACCAGGATGGCAGTGAATAGGCGGGCCAGATAAGTATAAGCTGCAGGAGGCAGTTCCTTGAGCGCCTTCCCAGGAACGTCGTCAGCACCAGGAGCCTTGTTAGAGGCCATCGCCCGGATGCAGGTGGTCACCTCGTCGGTGGTGAAAACCGGAAGCTGATCGTCGTCGCGGCGGTCGGCAGAGAGGTAGGCCGCGAGGCCATGGTCCACATCTTGAACGAACTGAGCGTCCACAGGGTCTTCAAGAGGGACGAAGTTCGCCTGAAAGACATCAGCAAGGGCATTCGCCTTATCCACTGGAGTGTAGGCGACACCAGTCGGCGAGTCCAGAGGGGGCAGAGCGTGCTTCCGCCTGGTAAAGAAACGCACCGCGTCCCAAGCGTCGGGCTCCGGAGTAAACGACGCCAGCTTCTGCGCCCATTGCTCGTTCTTGTGAGCGCTAATGGCGGCCTTAATATCCCGGCGGAGAAGGTTGACGCGCCGCTTCAGAAGGGGGTCGCGGGTAAGGCGCCATTCCTTGCTGAGACGATTCCTCACACGGATCAGATCCAAAATGTCAGCCGGGAGTCCTGGGCGCCGGGGAAGCGTGCGCCGGGACGGCGGTGTGGATCGCAGCAGGGCTGAGTGGACGTCATCAGCGAAGGCAGAGACGTCAGCATCGACGTCGCGGACGTCGGCTTCAAGACGGGGCCGCACACGGGCGAGGACATCTGCACGATAAGCAGTCCAATCAGTGCGCCGAAGATTAAGGCGCGGCGAGGTGAAGGCGGGATCAACAGCAAGATTGAAGAGGACCGGCAGATGGTTGGAGTTTAGCTCATGAATGACATCAGCGGTCATGAACTGATGCAGGCCTTTGGTGACGGCGAAGTCAAGGACATCCGGCGTGCCGCGGGAGGGGTAGCAGGTCGGCTCCTCAGGCCCGCAAGCGTAAGCACCAACCCTGTCGATTACTTGATGAAGCTGGCGGCCGCTGTGGGTGGTGTGCAGAGAATTCCACGCCGCATGCTTGGCGTTGAAGTCGCCGGCCAAAAAGAGCTTCCCCGGGAGACGGAGCAGTGCATAGGCGTCGTCGATGTCCAGCAGGTAGCGAGGAGGACGATAGACGGAGACGAAGGTGACCACCCCCGCTGAGGTCACCACAGCCACGGCCGTCGCCTCCATCTGCCGCAACGGCGGCGTAGGTACGACATAGTGGCGGATGTTCCGCTTGACGTAGATCGCGGCGCCGCCTCCACGGGTGGGGCGGTCGTAGCGGTAGCACTTGTAGTTGGAGATGTTGGCCCGGAGACCTGCCTTCAGGTGCGTCTCCGTCACGAGAAAGATGTCGATGTTGTGAGCTTCAAGGAAGTGCTTAACTTCCAGGAGATCACGGAAGAGGCCGTCGGCGTTGTACGTTGAAATACGAAGTTCCTCGAAGCGGCGCACCCTATCCATGATGTGGGGTAGCAGCACTGCTGGTGTTAAGAACGCTTCGTATCGTGGATTCCACGGTGGCTGCCAAGGTAGCGGGCAACGCCTGGATGGCGCGGCTCATTTCGGCGACCGCCGTCATCATGGTTTGGAGTAAGGTGAAGAGGTCGTGGGAGTCGACACTCGGCTGCTGGCCGTCCGGCGGAGTGTGGTCGACGGGACGTCGGCGCTGCAACGGCGGAAAGGCGGCGGGGCCTTCTGGAACGTCCGTCGGAACGGCAGAGGACGCAGGGGCGTCTCTGCGGATGACATACGGTGCAGCAAGCGGACGTTGCCAGGCGTTAGGAGGGCGAGACTGCGAGAGTGAGGCCCGTCCCTGCTGCTGGGCCCCCGCGTGGCGGAAGCTGGCAGGAGTGCTGCTGACGACAGCGGTCCTTCGACGGCGATCCCTGGCGGTGAGCGGGGGAAGCCCCCGTTGCCGCCGACTGGCCTCCTTATGTTTAGGACACGACCTGAAGTTGGCGGGGTGTCGGCCGCCACACAGGCCACACTTCGCCGGTTCTTCTCGAGGTACCTGGCATTGCCGGCTGTCATGGGCGCCGCCACACTTGACACAAACAAAAGGCATCGTACAACCACGGGCAACATGATTGAAGCCTTGGCACCGGAAGCATTGCGTCACCCCACGTGACTTGCGGAGTGTTTCGGCAGACATCACAAGCCCGCAAAGGCGGGTGACGTTGAAAATCTTCCGATGATCTGGCGTATCAGGCAGGATCACAATTCGGAGGCCTGACCGACGGTTGGTGCCCGGGATTTTGTGATAGTCCACAATCGTGGCGGCGAAGCCGAGGTCTTCAAGTTCTTCTTTGACCCAGTCGTTAGGGAGGGACTCGAGAATCCCCCGAAGAACCACCTTCAAGGTCGGCGGCCGAACGACCGGAAACGTATAATTCGGAATGCCTTGTGCACCAAGGTAGTCCATAACGGTGGAGTAATCATCGAGGGTGGTGACAGAAAGCTTCAGCTTGTCGCCGCCAGTCTGGCGCGCGGTGAAGGGCTGCTTCAAGTGCTGCTTTAGCCACTCGTAAAATTCCTTGTAGGACGAGGACAGCTGCAGCACGATCGGCGGAATGCGCTTCTGCTGCTGCGGCGGCGGCTGCTGCTGCTGCGCCTGATGCTGGAGACGGGGCTGAGCCGCATCGGCAGCGTCCTCAGGAATGTCGTCGAATCGGTTGTGCACCGGAATATCCGCCGCCTGCGGCTGAACTTGCGCAGCACGCGCTTGACGCTTCTTCGGTGGTTTTCGGAAGCCATCATCCGTCACTTCGGCAGCGCGCGAACCACCATCAGTGCCCCTCTTCTTCCGAGAAGCCGCCGTCGACGGTGTCTGCCTCTGGACGACGTCGTCGTCGATGGAAATATCTGAGAAATCAGCCAAATCGAGGTCCATATTCGAAGCCGGGTCCGTCATAATCTTATTCCTCTCTTCCATAGCCCTGGTCGTCATAGGTGGGGGGACGGATGGGGCCGCCGACGGGGCAAGCCCCGCCGGACGGCGATCCGCCACACCCTTCGCTCCGCGCACGTCTGTCTGCTGCGACATATCGCACTCGAATGGTGGTAGCAAGCGCGGGAGGCGCGGCGCGGCGGCGCGCAGAGTGGCGGCCGCTCTCTCGGCCGTCCGCGCCCGCCCGCGACACTGGCTGGGCCTTGTGATTCTCTGCTCTGCTGCTGTGCTGTGCTTGCGTGCCTGCCTGCCGTCCCGCTCGCTCTCGCTCTCGCTCTCGCTGTGTGTTACGCGCGTCGTCGAAATGGCAGATCAGGCGGCTACGAACGAGACTGCTGCGGCACCCGCCGCCACCGGCACTACGAAGAAGGCCAAGTCTGCGTCGTCTGCGAAGAAGCCGCGCGCCAAGCCTGCGCACCCGCGCACCTCTGAGATGGTGACGGCCGCCATCAAGAGTCTGAAGGAGCGCGGCGGGTCGTCGCTGCAGGCGATCAAGAAGTACATTGCCGCGCACTACAAGCTGGACGCGGAGAAGCTGGCGCCGTTTATCAAGAAGTACCTCAAGTCGGCCGTCGTGGCGGGCGAGCTGGTGCAGACGAAGGGGAAGGGCGCGTCCGGCTCGTTCAAGCTTGCCGGCGCCGGCGGCGGGGGGGCGGCCGAGGGCGGCAAGGCTCGTGCTGGCGGTGCCAAGAAGAAGCGCGCCGCTCCGGCCAGCAAGGAGAAGAAGGGCGCCCGTGCGGCCGGCGCAAAGAAGGCTGGTGGCGTGAAGGCGGCGACCGGTCGGAAGGCGGGCGCCGCCAAGAAGGCGTCTGCGGCGTCGGCCGCTCCCGCGGGTGCGAAGAAGGCGGCTGCGGCCAAGCCGGCCAAGGCCAAGTCGCCGTCGAAGGCGAAGAAGGCCGCCAAGGTTCCGACGAAGAAGCCGAAGGCGCCGCGCCCGAAGAAGGCGACGACGCCGTCTAAGGCGAAGGCTTCGCCCAAGAAGAAGAAGTAGAGTAGAGGAGAAAGAGATGGGAGAAAGGAAGGGTTTGGCGCTTGACTCCGTCGTCCCCACCCCCCGTCGTCGTCTAGTGGCGCGCAAGAGACGCGCGGCCCAAAACGGCCCTTCTCAGGGCCATCAAAGCACGTCGGGGAAGGTTTTGATTGTCGTGTTGCGTTTGGTGTGGGTGTCTGTCTGTCTGGCGTTTCTGTATGCCCGTGGGGATGCTGTTTGCGTGCCGTGGTGGTTGGATTGCGGGGGTCGGTGGCGGGTGTGGGCGGCGGTAGCGGTAAGCGGTGTTGTTGTTGATTGTCGCCGTGTTTGTGGCGGCGGCCGACGGTTGGTTTTCTGTCACGTTGTTTTGTTTGAATACGTTGGTTGGCTTGCCTGCGTTCGTTCTTCTCGGATGTCTGTCTTGTCTAGTCGTGTCTGGTCTTTGTTGTTTTGTTCCTTTGTGTGTGTGTGTGTGTGTTATGTTTTGCAACGGGGGGCACGTTGAGATGTGGAAGGAGTCGGCGGGGATTTCGGTGGCGTGTAGAGCGAGCGAGCGCGCCTGCCTGGCCGTTGGCCGTCGGAGTGGAGTGCGGGTTTGTTTTTGTGTTTTCGAAACGAAAGCGGCGGCCGGCCGGCCAGCCACCCGTGCGGTGTGACGTCGGCCGTTGGGTATTGTGCGCTTTGAGCGCCGGGGAGGGATGATGTGTGATTGTTGCGCGCTGCTAAGCAGGCAGGCAGAGTGAGCGGGTGTGGCGGACGGACGGGAAGTGGTGGTTGTTGTTTTTGGGTTGCGGGGCGAGAGGCAGGCGACCGACAAAGTTTGCTCGCGACGGAGAGATGTTAGTGGCCCTGAAAAGGGCCGTTTTTGTTTGTGCGGTGCGGTGCCGCGGCGCGGTTTAGGCGCGCTCGCCGCGGATGCGGCGCGCGAGCTGTATGTCCTTGGGCATGATGGTGACGCGCTTGGCGTGGATTGCGCACAGGTTGGTGTCTTCGAAGAGGCCGACGAGGTAGGCCTCGCTGGCCTCCTGCAGGGCCATGACTGCGGAGCTCTGGAAGCGCAGGTCGGTCTTGAAGTCCTGGGCGATCTCGCGCACTAGGCGCTGGAATGGCAGCTTGCGGATGAGCAGCTCTGTGCTCTTCTGGTAGCGCCTGATTTCTCGCAGGGCGACGGTGCCCGGCCTGTAGCGGTGGGGCTTCTTGACGCCTCCGGTGGCGGGCGCGCTCTTCCTCGCCGCCTTGGTGGCGAGCTGTTTGCGCGGCGCCTTTCCGCCGGTGGACTTGCGGGCCGTTTGCTTTGTGCGGGCCATAGCGGTAGCGGAGCGGCGTGCGTGGAGGTTAGGTGCGGCGCGGCGTCCGGTGCTGCCTTGACAACGGGCCCGCGCGCCTCCGTGCTGCGCTTATATGCCCTCGGTTGCGCGTGGTGGGGGGAGGGCGGGCCAGAGTCTATATAGGGGGGCGGCGGGCGCGCTGGGCGCAGACCGTAGCCGACTCGCCAGCCGCTGCAGCTGCTGTTTGTGCACGTTTTGCTTTGCCCGAGGAAGGAAGGATGACAGGCCGCGGCAAGGGAGGAAAGGGGCTCGGCAAGGGTGGCGCCAAGCGGCACCGCAAGGTGTTGCGCGACAACATCCAGGGCATCACGAAGCCCGCCATCCGCCGCCTGGCTCGCAGGGGCGGCGTGAAGCGCATCTCTGGTCTGATCTACGAGGAGACCCGCGGGGTGCTGAAGGTGTTCCTGGAGAACGTGATCCGCGACGCGGTGACGTACACTGAGCACGCCAAGCGTAAGACTGTGACGGCCATGGACGTGGTGTACGCCCTGAAGAGGCAGGGGCGCACCCTGTACGGTTTCGGCGGTTAGGCTGCGTCGCAGCGGGCGCTGGCCTTCCCGCGGCCGTGCTTGTGGGTGGGAGAGACTAGAAAACGGCCCTTTTCAGGGCCACCACACTGTTCGGAAGTTGAAAAGTGCGAAAGAGTCTGTGTTGTTTGTTTGTTTCTTTCTTTCCGTTTGAGCGACGTGATGTGACTGGGAGGGGAGAAGGAAAGGAAACGTGTCATGTGGCTGGCTGTGTGTGGGAGCTGCTTCGTTTGTGTTTGTTATTGTGTGTCGTTGTATCGATCGCGACGGAGATGGCGGGCTGTGTGTTGTTGTGCGAGAGGCGGTGATTATTTGCTTGCGTGGTTTGGCTCTGTGTGTTTGCGGCGGCGTTGGGGTTTCCGAGGCAAGGCGTGTGGGCACAGGCGGCCGGATCAGCTGTTTCGTTCGTGTCGACGGCCGTTGCGCGCGGGAGTGGAGGGCGGTGTGTCGACACGCCTCCCTGTAACAATGGTCATTATTGCTGCCGTTGTCGTTTGGAAGGCGACTGCGACCGTGCAAAATGAATGTGTGTGTGTGTGTTTGTTGGGCCACACGGGCTGTGTGGACGACAAGATGGCGGACGTGCGCCGGCGGCGGCTGTGCTGTGAAAGTGCAAAGTTAAAACAAAACAAGGTGCGGCGAGGACGACTGAAATTTTGCTTTGGACGTAGGTTTGTGTGGTGGCCCTGAAAAGGGCCGATTGTTGTGGGCCGGGCCGAGCCGAGCCGGCAAAGCGCGTTGCGTGCAGGGGAGCACGCGGCGCTGCGATTGCCTTGGCCTCCTTTAGGCCTTCTTCTCGGTCTTCTTTGGCAGCAGGACGGCCTGGATGTTGGGCAGGACACCACCCTGTGCGATGGTGACGCCCGACAGGAGCTTGTTGAGCTCCTCGTCGTTGCGGATGGCAAGCTGCAGGTGGCGCGGGATGATGCGCGTCTTCTTGTTGTCGCGGGCCGCGTTTCCGGCCAGCTCGAGCACCTCAGCCGCGAGGTACTCCATGACGGCGGCGAGGTAGACGGGCGCCCCGGCGCCGACGCGCTCTGCGTAGTTTCCCTTGCGCAGGAGGCGGTGGATTCTGCCGACCGGGAACTGGAGCCCAGCCCTGCTTGAGCGGGACTTTGACTTGCCCTTGACTTTGCCTCCCTTTCCGCGTCCGGACATGGCGATGGGCTAGCGACGGTGCACACGAAACGGAAACGAAAACGACCGGTGCGAGCGGCAGCGAGTCGAGCAGCGGAGTGCGTGCCGGCGCAGCCGGGGTGGGGGTGCTTTATGGGCTCGGGTGCGGCGGCCGGTTGCGCGCGCGCCCCATTGGTCGGCGGCCGCAACAGGGCGAGCTGGTAAAGGTGCGGCGGCGGCTGGCGGCGGGTGCCACTGTGTGGGGAGACGCTGACTAGAGCGGAGCGCTTGCTACTGGTGTTGCTGCTGCCGTACGTTCGTTCGAGATGCCGCCCAAGACTAGCGGGAAGGCCGCCAAGAAGGCTGGCAAGGCGCAGAAGAACATTTCGAAGGGCGACAAGAAGAAGAAGCGCAAGAGGAAGGAGAGCTATGCCATCTACATCTACAAGGTGCTGAAGCAGGTGCACCCTGACACGGGCATCTCGTCGAAGGCGATGAGCATCATGAACAGCTTCGTGAACGACATTTTCGAGCGCATTGCGGCCGAGGCTTCTCGCCTGGCGCACTACAACAAGCGCTCGACCATCACGTCCCGCGAGATCCAGACCGCTGTGCGGCTGTTGCTGCCTGGCGAGCTGGCCAAGCACGCCGTGAGCGAGGGCACGAAGGCGGTGACCAAGTACACGAGCTCCAAGTAAGGAGGTGGCTCTGGAGTGGAAGGAAGGATGGAGAAGGCTCCTCCGTTGCGAGAGCGGCAAAACGGCCCTTTTCAGGGCCACCAACTTGCCTTTTGCGGGAAGGGCGGAATTGTTGTTGTTGTTGTTTGTGTGGACGGCTGTGATGTATGTGTGCATTTTGATTGTGGGTGGGGGGGGGCGCGTCAAAGCGTGTTGCGGGGGACGGCCACGAGGTTGGTCGCCGTGGCGTGGAATGGTGGCACGCCTCGTTGGAGTGGTTTTGACCCATTGGTGGTGGTGTGTGTGTGTTACCTGTCTGCGAGGGGGGACAGTGCGATCGGCGACTTTTGTGTCACCGTAACGACGGCCGTTTGCGGGTTTGTTTTTTGCACATCATACATGGCGAGGGTGAAATGTGAAATGTTTTTGTTTGGTTTTTTTTTGCCGCCCACTATTCCCTTTGCTGTACGCCGAGTTTGACAATGGTGCGACGTAACTGCAGCGTGGAGGTGTGTGAGTGACGTTGAAATTGAACGTGCCATTAAGACGCATTGTTGTTGTATTGTACTGTACGTGTACGGCGACACGCACGATGATGTACCATTCGACTCTGATTTTTGATAGCCGTGTCTGACTGATTGCGTACGACGCACGCACACCGATGTCGTCATTCAAGATGCACGCGTGTCCAGTGCAGTACAGTAAGCGCGACGCTAGACGGCGGCGGCGGCGGCGGCGGCGGCGGCGGCGGTCGTCGTTTGTTTGGCGAATGTCTGTACACGTGTTTGTCTGTGTCCATCCGGTATGTATGTGTTTGTTTGAAAGTGTTTTGTGTGTCGGTGACGTGGTCCGATCCGTCGCCCCCTGAGTAACTGTCGATCGGCGCGATAGACCGGCGTCACGCAACTGAACCGAAGTCTTGGGCACACCCGTCATACTGTTGTACACCGTCGCGCTGAGAACGGTGACGAAAGGTTGACTTTGATCGGTCGAATGTCTGGGCAGAACGTGAGGAATGAGGCAAGAGTGCAAGGAGGGGGGGCAAAAGAGAGAGGAAGGGAAAAAGGGGAGAAACGCATTCGTAGAGCAACGGAACGTTCCCGTGTCGGAGGCGTATTGGAGCCGCACTGAAATGCGTTTAACGGCGGCGCGGCTGCAAGTGTCTGCCGTGGTGAACGTTACCTTTGACGGCTGCATTGGGCTTTGCTTTTGCTTTTGCTTTTGCTTTTGCTTTCGCTTTCGCTTTCGCTTTCCCGGATGTACGTAACGTTTGTTGATATGGTTGTGAGGAAGAGTGTATGACAGTGCCGTGCCGTCCATGTTCGTGTGCCCTCCCATTGTGTGTATGCTATTGTCTGTGTACTTGAATGATGTATGTAGGTGTTAGTGGACATGTTTCACCAGTGGGGGGAAATGGATCGTCGATAGTTGGCGTCACTCTGTCACGGTCGAGATGACGCACCCTCCGTACAGAAAGGTGTCGAGAAAGTGTGTGTGTGTGTGTGCGTCCGTGAATTGGCAGTGTTTGGAGGTGGGCGTGCCCTGCATGTGGCCCGGAAGGCTGTTCGTTTGGCGGTAGTGTTGTGTGGACAGGGGAGGGGCATGCGTAACGCTGCTGGCATGGCATTTCGGGAGATGGGAGGGGGCAAACGAGGAGCGGCGGCCAAAGAAAGGCGGGACGGGGAGGGGCGCGGTGTGGGTGGCTTGCGCCTGTGCTCGGCGTTGTGGTTTGTGCAAAAGAGGAGGAGAAAAACAATGAGTTGCCAGGGAGGGGAGCGGTGTTGTGTTGTGGTTGTCGTGGTGTAGCCGCAGACGCGGCTGTCAGTGAACGTGGCGAGACGGACGGATGCGCGGAGGGGCGGGGGCGGCGCATTTCGCCGGTGCCGTGCCGTGCCGTGCCGTGCCTGACAGCCGCGTGGTCGCTGTGTTGTTGGTGGCGTGGGGGCGAGGAGAGTACCGTACGGGTGTGCTTGTGCGCCGGAAATGGCACACTGCGCCTGCCCGTCTTGGAGGCTGATGGCTGTGGTGTGGAAATGGGGCGCGGTGATGTTGAAGCAGTTGAAGAACAGAAAAGAAACCAAGAAAACGGGAGGCGTGATGCGGCGGTGGTGGTGAGAGCGGGAAAAACAAAACAAACAAAAAAAAAAACAACAAAAAAAAGAAGGAAAAACAACAAGAAACAAAAAAGAAAACAAAAAGTCTATCAATATTAGAATGTAAATGGAAATGGAAATGGACCCAGGTATAACCTCCCTGCACAAATAGCAGAGAGTCCGATGATAATAGAAATGTGCCAGAATGTTAACGTCCCTACAAAACAAACCCAACGATAATATTAATGAAAGAATGAACCGTATGTAACATTGCAACAGACATAATGAAACCTGATAAATTGTATAAGGGCAGCAGCGTTGACCTTTGGCCCTGTATTCAGAATAAAAAGAGCCAAAGATCGTCACCCCAATGAAAAAGACACTGAAACACGTATGTAACATAGCAGCGATGGCGAGACATTGTAGCATCTGTGACCAGAGAGTTTGCGCTGGACCGCGCGAGTGTTGCGAGCGGTTCTCAGTCAGTCAGTCAGTCAGTCGGTCGGTCGTTGCGAGTCTGTAGGTCTGTCTAGTTGAGGGCTGTACTCTGTCAGTAGTCGTCGCGTGCAGTACGCTAATAGTCGTCATGCAGAGCGGTCGGTCAGTAGTAGCAGCCGAGTGCGGTTGTGTGATGTAGGCGGTCGGCAACACTGGTCAAGATGGTGAATAAGGTATACTGTTAATTAATATAATCATTAGATAATGAACAATTTTATTTATTGTAATTATTCTCCAACAAGTTCCCCAATAATAATTTTTATTTCAAAAGCATTTTTCAAACATTTAATTTTTTATTGAACTGAAGAGTTCGTTGCACTTCACATTTCATTCCACTTCTTTGAAGAAAAATTTCACTAAAATCACAAAAAAAAAAGAGAATATTATTATTTGCAATGCAGTTCCTCCAAGCGCTGCGCAACAAACAAGAGCAGAAATGTGACATCCATTTATTCTGAGGTAAGACTTTAATTCTGATTGTTTTGCACAGGGCCAAAGACCGATATTTCGGTTTAATTGAAGTTTCTTGTCACTGAACGGACTTTTAAATGTTGTGAAGAATTTATATTTGAGTCAGATTGCGAATTTAACATTTTTGTTGCCATTTTCAATACCTCTCATTGTGGGCGAGGTTACAATTAGCGCAATGTCCATTAGCATCCGTAAATAACATTGTCCATTATTTTAAATTTTGCGGGGAGGTTACAACGCACAAAAAAAAAAAAAACAAAACAAAAAATTGCATTTGTATCCGCTCCTCAATTGTAGATACCCCTTACACAGCTGTGTGCAATGAATGAGTGCTGGCTGGTAATTAATTGCACTCCTTGGAGGGAAATGCCATAGGAAGTAGTCTTTAAAAAGTGAATGTTTTTCGTTAAAAGACAAAAGTTACTTTAGAAAAAAGTAATAGTGGGGCTTTTTGTCGTTGAACAAAATAAGTACAATGAACATACGTTATCAGATTTGCGCAAAATGCAGCTTCACACTACCTTTTGATTATAACACAATATACTATACATCGTCCCGAACCGTGACCAGAGTCGCGAGACGAGCAGAGCACGCCGCCGACGCCCGCTCAGTACAACCGTCCACCCGCTACTACTGTCGACCGACTACTACCTCTCCCGACTCGCGCTACAATATATATAACAACTGTTCCTGGCGACCCGGTGCGTGCCACTACTGTCGTCTGGCGCGGTCCAAGCGCCGACTAGCAACGATAAATAACTCTCTGGTCAGACAGAGATGCTGTCATGCCTCGCCATCGCTCTGGTAATGAATACATACGTGTTGCAGCGTGCGTACCACCGGAACACGCAGTGGCGGAGCCAAAGACTGTGTTGTCGAGGTCGAGTGCGAGCGGGAAGAGAGGCAGCGTCGGCACGGAGATGCAAGCGAGCGCGAGACGCACGGGGGCTGCGGCGTGGCGCGTTTGCGGTCGGCGCCTTTGGTGGCAACGGCCGGGACAAGCAGCGGTGTATGGTGTGGTGCGGGGCGGACAGGGGCGGCGGTGGACGGGGAGGAGGCGGCGCGACGACGGCATGGGGGCGAAAACGGGACGGGGGACGGCGGATGTTGAGAGGCGTCACGCGCGGACAGGACACAGACACAGAGACACACAGATTGGAAAGGGAGGGTGCGCGGTAATAGTTGGGAATGTGCGTACCGTGCGGGACGGGAGTGGGCGAGGAACACGGTCGTGGCCCCTGTTTTGGGTGCGTGTGATGACGTCGGTGTGTTGTGGGAAGGGAAGGTGCTGTGGCGGCGGCGCGTAATGGGCGTAGGCCGAAAAGAGAAAGGAACGTCGGCAGTGTGTTGGCAAGCGTCGGTTCGACTGCGACGTTGATGGGCAGGGCAGGGCGAGGTTAATGGTGGTAGGAGTAGGCGTGTGGGCGCACAAAATCTGCCGCTGCAGGCGGTGCCGTAACCGCCATGGCGGGAAGGAGAGAGGGCCAAAGAAAGAAAGAAAGAAAGAAAGAAGAAAACAAAAAAAAAAAAAAAAAAGGAGGAGGGGGGGGCGAAAGTGGAGAGGCGGTGGTGTGAGAAGGGCGGGGGCGGAAGGAAGGCAGGAAGGACAAGAGGCGAGGCGACGGCTTGCTTTGTGTATCGGTCGGTCTCTGGCTATGCTTCGTTTTCTGCAGCAGGGTCGGTGCGCGGCGTGGCTCGCGGCAGTGGGAACGCCTGGCGGCTGGACGGCCAGCAATGCGGTTGGATGGGCGGCCACAGCACCGCACCTGTGCCCGAGGAGGAGACGCTGGCGGCGGGCCCTGAGGTGAGGCCGGCTCGGCTCGGCTGGGGCTGTGGATGTGTAGGTGTGCGCCGCTGCTGCAACAACGAGTAAAACGCGAGAAGAAGGGATGGCGGTAGAGAGAGGAAAAAAAAAAGGTCGTGTTGTGTTGATGCGCAGGCAGACGCGTACAGAGAGACGAGCCCGGTCTGCAGCAGGGTGTGGCCGTGCCGAGTGCAGAGCAGCGGCGGCTCGGTTCGGTTCGGCCCGGCCCGGCCCGGCCCGGCGGGCCGCGCTGTTGTCGCGGACGTGAGCGCCCCCTGGCGGGTGGCCGGAGGCGGCGCGGCGTGTTGGACGTGTGGCTGGTGGCAGTGCACAATTTGCGAGTGGCTGGCGGTGTGGTGTGGCGGTTGGCGCGTCGGGCGGCGGAGAGAGAGAGAGAGGGGGAGGAGAGGTATGTGTTGCGGGCGCCCTTTGCTGCGCTGCGTCGTTGCGTGTGCCGTACAGGGCGGGCGCTTGTCGACTGTGTGGGCGGTGTGGCGAATTGGCGTGAAAAGGCTGCCGAGAGGTGTGTGGTAGCGAGCCGGTCGGTGTCAGTGCGAAGGGGAATGTGCGTGCGTTTGGCGGTTTCGGTGTGCTTTTTGCGGCGTGAGAGTGGGGAATTAGTGGGGCCGGCTGTTGTGTTGGTTCCTTGTGTCTTGTGTCGCGTAGCTTGATGGCAACGTGGAAGGACGCCGGTTTCGTTTCGAGCCTTGCGTGTGGTTGTCGACGTTGACTGGTTGGCGTGTGCATGTGTGGGTCGCGAGTGCGTTTTTGGCTGGCTGTGTGTGTGTGTGTGTGTGTGTGTGTGTGTGTGTGTGTGTTTTGGGGGGGAAGGGGGAGGCGGTGGTGAAAGTGCAGTCGTTGCCACGGGCGCGTCGTCGGGTGGGGCTGGGGCTGTGCGTCGTGGCGGAAAGGTGGTAGGTTGCGGGAAGCGAGCCCGTCGTTGACGGTGTCGCGTGAGTTGTGACTCGAGTGGGGCGCGGGGCGCGGGACAGGAGCAGCGTGCCGCTGCGTCGTGGTCGTCAGCAGAGGCTGTGCGTGTGCTTGTCCTTTTTGTGGGCGGTTCGTGCGAGGCGTTTTTTGTTTCGTGTTGCCCTAGTTGTTAGTTTATTTTTTTTTTGTGTTTGTTATTTTGAGACGACGACTGGTTGGTGGCGTGCGCGCGAAGTGGCGGTGTGGGCTTCCCGTGTCGTTTTGTTTTTGTTTGGTTTTTTTGTTTTTGTGTGTTTTTTTTTTGCACTGGGCCCCGGGGGGTGGGTGGGTGCGTGTGTGTCGATTGCCGGCTGGCGAAAGGTGCGCCATCGGCGGGGTGGGTCGCCGGCACAAGTAGAGGCGGCGGCGTTGTTGCTGTTGTTGTGTGGTGTTTGTTTTGTTCGGCTGTGTCGGCGAGCTGTGTTGCGGTGCGTGTGAATGGTGGTGCAAAAGTGCTGGCGTTGGGGCTGCGACTGCGACGGCGGCGAGCCGCGGGCGCGCATGATAGTGATGTTGTGAACAGCGGCTGTGTACGGTAGTGGTGTTGTTGTAGCACGACGTGCATCCGGGCCGGCGCGGAAAGCGCAGTTGCGGGCGGTTGCCCTTCGGTGCCAGCCATGTCGCGTGAGCGGCGGGTTGCTCTGGTGTCGACACGTGGTGCTCTGGGTTGTTGTGTGGTGCCCTTTGGCCGGTGGGGGTGGTTCGCGTGTGTCTCGTTCGCGCTCGGTATCTGGTCGTGGTCGTGCTGCTCCCCCGTCTGTCGGCGGTTTTCGACGTCGTCTGTACGTTTTTGTTCGTTTGCGGCGTGCCTGCCGACGTCGTCCCGTCGCGACCTTTCAACCGAAAGTGTGGCGCCCGAAGGTGAACGAACGTAACCCTGACCTCGGCGCTTTACGCTGAGCCGAGCGAACCGAACCTAACCTGTGGTGTGGCGAGGTGAGCTCAGCCTGTGAGCCCCTAACGTCTACGTAAGGTAAGCTGTCCGGCTGACGCCTCACGTTTGAACGCTTTTTTTTAACCTAGCACTGACCCCTTAACCTAACGTGTAACCTAACCTAACCTCTGACGCCTGACGTGTTTGAATGCTTAACCTAAGTTTGACGCTTAACCTAACCCAAGTCCCCTTAACCTAACCCACGTCCACCTAACCCTAACCTAACCTAGACGTGTAAACGTAATGTGTAACGCGTAACGTGTAAGGTCGGCTGTCGTGTGTGCTGACGGCAGATTGGGTTGGTCTGTAGATTCGGATTGCGGTTTGCCTCGGTCGAGGGGTTGGGTCGGAAGCGGCGAGGGGCGGCGGCGCCTGTTGCGCAGGCGGCGTCCGTTTGCGGCGGGCAATTGTTGATAAACGGCTGTGAATGTTGGCGGGCGAGAGGAGGAGGACGGCGCGCGATGTGGCCCGACGGCTGCGGGCCGATCGGGAAACGGCGGGAGGGCGACGGAAGGCGATGGGGCGGCGGAGGCGCGTTTGCACGGCCGTCATCGCCGCACGCCTCGGCTTGTGTGGCTGTGGCGCCGGCCGCGCTGGCCGGGCTGCCGCGGCGACGGTGTGGGAGTTTTGCCGAAGGTTTGGCCATTGTGGCGGGTCGTCGGCTGGGGCTGTGGGGGCGGCATTTGGGCGGGGGCGGCGATTCTCGGCGGGCCGACCCAGGCTGTAGCGCGCGGTAGCTGCAGTTTGGCCGTGGTTTGCGGCGCTGCCGTGGCGACTGGTTGGCGACTGTGGTGTGGCTGTGTGTAGCCCCATCCTCGGTGGTTTGAAAGGCGCGGGCGGTTGTGGCGCAGGTTTGGGGCTGCTCCGCACAGGCTGTCGGACGTTGGGCGGTAGCAAGCGCGGGAGGCGCGGCGCGGCGGCGCGCAGAGTGGCGGCCGCTCTCTCGGCCGTCCGCGCCCGCCCGCGACACTGGCTGGGCCTTGTGATTCTCTGCTCTTCTCATTCCGAGTCGTGATGCCGTACCGAGCGGACCGCAGTGAGGAAGCGGAGGGTGTGGCGGATCGCCGTTCGGCAGAGCCTGCTCTGTCGGCGGCCCCATCCGGCCCCCCAACGGAAACAACCCAGCAGACGCCACCGGACGTCGAGATGGATTGCAGCATGGACCAGGGCGGTCGTTATGCGACCCCAGCTCCGGCTGAGGCAGCGAGTGGCGCGGCGGTCGGCAGCACGGCGGGGCTTGCCCCGACGGCTGTCACAAACCGCCGCCCACCTACGACCGATCGGTCCAGACGGACGGGCGTTGCCCAGAGAGGCAGGCGCGCACTTTCGGCGGATGGGGGCATGCCCCTGCACGCCTTTGCCCGCGCGCTTGATGTTGGTGGCCCGACGGCCGTAACCTCGGCCTCACGCGTGCCACAGCCGACGGCCTTGGCACCCGAGGCCACCACTTCGGCGGAGACAGCGCCTCATGGGGACCCAGCCCACACGCCGGAGGCGGAAAGGCAGCTCGCCTTCCTGATGGGCCTCATCCCAGGCGCTAAACCATCTCCGGATACCATGAAAGAGACGCAGCACTCGCGTAAGCGGCCAGCTGACGCGAGCGCGGAAACACACAGCAAGAGGTCCGCCACTAGCACGCCTAGTAGCGCGCCCACGCTCCGCACCCAGCGGAAGGCGTCGCGGAAGGGATCCAGGACCCTTCACCCGACCGTGGACGACGAGGGTTTCATGCAGCCCTCCCGCAAGCACACAGCCAGGGCTGTGGTGCTTGCGCAACAGTCGGCGGTGCACACCGGCAACCGGTTCGCTGGCCTCTCCAATGATGCCAGTGAGCCCATGGACAGCCAGCAGCAGCAACAGCAGAAGTCGCCCCCTCCACCTCCCGTGGTCATCAAGTGGACCGGCGACTTCCGCGAATTTCGTGAAAAAGTAAAAGCTGTCGTTAAAGGGAACGTGACGTTCAGAGTCGCAGGGCGTGATCTGAACCGTGTCATCACCAAGACGGCAGAAGATTACCGCGGGGTCATGGACCTCGCAGAGAGAGAAGGGCTACACAGCTTCACCTACTCCTCGGAGCCGGTGAAGACGCTCAAAGTCGTGTTCCGCAAGCTCCCGTTCAGTATGGACCCGGGATACTTGCGGGAGCTGCTTGAGGACCTGGGCTTCCCGATACGCGCCACGGCGCGTATGAAGTCACCCAGGGACTTCTCCGACATGCCGCTATTTATGGCGGTTCTGGACGACACCGTCGAGAACCGCAAAATATTCCAGGTGACCCACGTGGCTGATGTCGGCGTCACCGTGGAGAAGCTGCGCAGAAGACGCGGCCCACCGCAGTGCTTCAATTGCCAGGGCCTGGACCATGTGGCGAAGTACTGCAAGATGCCTCCCCGCTGCGTGAAATGCGCTGGGGAGCATCCCAGTCGGGAGTGCAAAATCCCGCGGACGGACGCGCCCACATGCTGCCATTGCGGCGAAAAGCATGTGGCGTGTTTCCGCGGCTGCACTGCCTTCCGGCGCGCTGCAAGAAGAGGACAGCCGGCGCGTTCCGCGCGGGTGCAAAACGGAAGGAGCTACGCATCCGCTGCCACCGCCAGATCAGCTGAGCAGCGTCCTGCCGCCCCCACTGACGTCCAGGGGCGTGGCAATCAACCGGAGCCTGCGCAGGCGGCGGTAGCCGTGCGCGGGCGCGGACCGCCGAGAGAGCGCCAGCCTGAGCCTCCGCCAGCGGCGGTAGCCGTGCGCGGGCGCGGACCGCCGAGAGAGCACCAGCCAGAGCCTGCGCCAGCGGCGGTAGCCGTGCGCGGGCGCGGACCGCCGAGAGAGCACCCAGCGCCAGCCAGGGTCGGCCGCCGGCGCGGACGGCGGAGGGAGCGCCCTGGCCGTGAGCCAGCGGTCGTTCGAGCGCAGGAGCCAGCATCCTCTCCCAGCACTGACTTTACATCCGCAGCGAGCGTCGCGGACGAAGTCAGGGCCTTGAGAGAGGATTTCAAGCTGCTCCTGCAACAACTCCCGCAGATGATTGCATCTGCAGTGCAGTCGGCCGCCCAGGCCACCACCACACCAGCTGTTCCCACACCCAAACATGGATAGACACATCCAAGGTCTAACCGTTTGCGTGTGGAACGCAAACAGCATTCGCTCCCAAGCGGGAGAATTCCGCCAGTTTCTGCGAGACGAACATGTGGACGTCTGTCTCGTCACAGAAACTTGGCTGAAGCCGGGCGTGAACGTGCGGGCGGCAAACTTCCGCTGCTACCGCACCGACCGGGTCACCCACGGCGGCGGAACGGCGGTGTACGTGAAGACGTCGTTGCGCCACCACCAGGTGCAGCTCCCGGTGACGCCAACCCTGGAGACGACCGGCGTCGTGGTCAACACCTCCGTGGGCCACGTAACATTCGTGGCGGCCTACCGGAAGCCGTCAGGACACCTCAACTCCGGGGACATTGAGACGCTGCTGTCGATGCGCGGGAACCTGTTCATCGGCGGCGATCTCAATGCAAAACACCCGGAGTGGAACTCCAGGGTCACCACCACCAGCGGCAGACGGCTCCTCCGGGTCGTCAACGACCATGACGCCGTGGTGCTGGGTCCCTTCGACCCGACGCACTACCCGGCGCGCGGCCGTCCCGACGTGCTCGACATCGCGATTGTGAAAGGGGCAGCACACAACGCGATCGCGAGCACTCGCTGTGCCCTGTCCTCCGATCACCTGCCAGTGATCTTCGACCTGGACACAGACGGTACGGCGCCTCCTGAGAACCGCTGCGCCCGCCTCAACACCGACTGGGCGCACTTCCAGCAGCACCTGGCAGAGACGGTCGCAGCCACACCTGATCCTGACGAGGAGGGGGTGGATGCAGCACTAGCAGCATTCACCCACTACACACTTGCGGCGGCAGATGCAGCAGCGCCGCGAGGACCGCGGAAGCCGAGGGACAACTCCAAACAGCTTCCGCCGGACATCCTGGCGTTGATCAGTCAGAAGAACCGGGTTTTCCGTGAGTGGCAGATCACGAGAAACCCCGCCACCAAGCGGCTGCTAAACCGCTTGCGCCGGGAGATCTCGGCGGCCGTCGGCCACCACCGTAATCGGGACTGGGCTGGCAGAATAGCCACGCTCAGGATCGATGACGGAAGCGCCTGGGCCATGACCAGGAGCTTCCTGCGCAAGGGGCAGCGCATCCCGCCGCTTCAAGTTGGCCGTGACGTCGTCGCAGAGCCGGACATGAAGGCCAGCGTGCTCGCGGACACCTTCGCCGAGAACTTCTCCACCGTGGACGATGTTGTCGACGAAGACACCATCCAGGAGGTGCAAGAGCGGCTTCCGCTGTACCTGACCCATCAGGAGGCGGACGACGTCATCGAGCCAACCACTGCAGAGGAAGTTCAACACCACCTCGACTCCTTACAGCCCAGGAAGGCGGGGGGGTGCGACAAGATCGACAACGCACTGCTGAAGAAGCTGCCACCGGAAGCAGTGCGTACCGTCACATCGATCTTTAACGCCATCCTCCGCACAGGCGCCTACCCCGATGCGTGGAAACACGCTGAGGTGGTCGCCATTCCGAAGGCTGGCAAGGACCACAGGCTGGCGCAGAACTATCGCCCAATAAGCCTGCTGCCCTCCCTCTCGAAGACCTTCGAGAGGATACTCGCCAAACGGCTACAGCGCCACGTCAGTGAAGAAGGCCTGCTTCCTGACGAGCAGTTTGGCTTTCGCAGTGGGCACTCGACGCAGCACCAACTACTGCGACTGGTGGAGCAGGCGATGGCGGCCCTGGAGAGACGCGAGTACCTTGGGGCGGTACTACTCGACGTCTCCAAGGCCTTTGATAGCGTGTGGCACGACGGCCTCCTGTATAAGCTGCTGGTACAGGGGGTACCCGTGTCGTACGTCCGCCTTCTCCAGTCATATCTGCGAGGGCGCACATTCCATGTGCGTGCCGACGGCGGCATGTCGACGGCGCGCCACATACGTGCCGGAGTGCCGCAGGGGTCCGTCCTTGGCCCCCTGCTGTACTCCCTCTTCACCGCTGACGTCCCGAAGACGACGCCGAGGGTTCATCTGGCGCTCTACGCCGATGACACCGCGCTGTACACGCGCAGCATGAGCGCGCAGTTGATGCGCCGCCGCCTGCAGCTCTCCTGCAATGAGATTGGAGCCTGGGCCACCAAATGGCGGCTCAAGTTCAACGCAGGGAAGAGCCAGGCGGTGGTGTTTACTCGCCGCTGCATTCCCGTCGCGCTGCCGCCAGTGCGGATCATGGGAGGCCCCATCCCGTGGTCGCGTACTGGAAAGTACCTCGGCGTCACTCTGGATCGACGCCTGACTTGGGGTCCACATATCAGGGAGCTGAGGGGCCGGGCGCTTGGACGGATGCGCTCGCTCTACCCCCTCCTCAACCCCACGACGACACTGCCCACCCACTGCGGCCTCACGCTCTACCTAGCACTAATCAGGCCAGTGCTGGAGTACGCGGCCGTAGTGTGGGGAAATGCCGCCGACACTCACGTCCAGACGCTGCAACGGGTGCAGAACAAAGCCCTTCGGCTGGCGCTCCACCTGCCAAGGGACTACGACACCCGTATGCTGCACGACATCGCGGGAGTTCCGATGCTGAAGCGCCGCTTCCGCGCGCTCGCACGGAACTTCTACGAGTCGGCGAGGAGGTCAAGGAACCCGCTGGTCAGTGGACTGGGAAACCAACTCCACTGGCGCCCAGCGACCAGATGGCCAGACCGGTTGCTGGAATAACCCCAGCACCCAGTGACGACGACCAAGAGATGTGAATTCGTGATGACATACCACTAAGAGAGGACCACATGCATCTAGTGAATTCAACACGCAGGAACAGCAGTTAACCTGCTTAACCTGCTTAAAACCGTGCAAGGAATTGCACGTGAGTTTCACACGGCTGATTCTCTGCTCTGCTGCTGTGCTGTGCTTGCGTGCCTGCCTGCCGTCCCGCTCGCTCTCGCTCTCGCTCTCGCTGTGTGTTACGCGCGTCGTCGAAATGGCAGATCAGGCGGCTACGAACGAGACTGCTGCGGCACCCGCCGCCACCGGCACTACGAAGAAGGCCAAGTCTGCGTCGTCTGCGAAGAAGCCGCGCGCCAAGCCTGCGCACCCGCGCACCTCTGAGATGGTGACGGCCGCCATCAAGAGTCTGAAGGAGCGCGGCGGGTCGTCGCTGCAGGCGATCAAGAAGTACATTGCCGCGCACTACAAGCTGGACGCGGAGAAGCTGGCGCCGTTTATCAAGAAGTACCTCAAGTCGGCCGTCGTGGCGGGCGAGCTGGTGCAGACGAAGGGGAAGGGCGCGTCCGGCTCGTTCAAGCTTGCCGGCGCCGGCGGCGGGGGGGCGGCCGAGGGCGGCAAGGCTCGTGCTGGCGGTGCCAAGAAGAAGCGCGCCGCTCCGGCCAGCAAGGAGAAGAAGGGCGCCCGTGCGGCCGGCGCAAAGAAGGCTGGTGGCGTGAAGGCGGCGACCGGTCGGAAGGCGGGCGCCGCCAAGAAGGCGTCTGCGGCGTCGGCCGCTCCCGCGGGTGCGAAGAAGGCGGCTGCGGCCAAGCCGGCCAAGGCCAAGTCGCCGTCGAAGGCGAAGAAGGCCGCCAAGGTTCCGACGAAGAAGCCGAAGGCGCCGCGCCCGAAGAAGGCGACGACGCCGTCTAAGGCGAAGGCTTCGCCCAAGAAGAAGAAGTAGAGTAGAGGAGAAAGAGATGGGAGAAAGGAAGGGTTTGGCGCTTGACTCCGTCGTCCCCACCCCCCGTCGTCGTCTAGTGGCGCGCAAGAGACGCGCGGCCCAAAACGGCCCTTCTCAGGGCCATCAAAGCACGTCGGGGAAGGTTTTGATTGTCGTGTTGCGTTTGGTGTGGGTGTCTGTCTGTCTGGCGTTTCTGTATGCCCGTGGGGATGCTGTTTGCGTGCCGTGGTGGTTGGATTGCGGGGGTCGGTGGCGGGTGTGGGCGGCGGTAGCGGTAAGCGGTGTTGTTGTTGATTGTCGCCGTGTTTGTGGCGGCGGCCGACGGTTGGTTTTCTGTCACGTTGTTTTGTTTGAATACGTTGGTTGGCTTGCCTGCGTTCGTTCTTCTCGGATGTCTGTCTTGTCTAGTCGTGTCTGGTCTTTGTTGTTTTGTTCCTTTGTGTGTGTGTGTGTGTGTTATGTTTTGCAACGGGGGGCACGTTGAGATGTGGAAGGAGTCGGCGGGGATTTCGGTGGCGTGTAGAGCGAGCGAGCGCGCCTGCCTGGCCGTTGGCCGTCGGAGTGGAGTGCGGGTTTGTTTTTGTGTTTTCGAAACGAAAGCGGCGGCCGGCCGGCCAGCCACCCGTGCGGTGTGACGTCGGCCGTTGGGTATTGTGCGCTTTGAGCGCCGGGGAGGGATGATGTGTGATTGTTGCGCGCTGCTAAGCAGGCAGGCAGAGTGAGCGGGTGTGGCGGACGGACGGGAAGTGGTGGTTGTTGTTTTTGGGTTGCGGGGCGAGAGGCAGGCGACCGACAAAGTTTGCTCGCGACGGAGAGATGTTAGTGGCCCTGAAAAGGGCCGTTTTTGTTTGTGCGGTGCGGTGCCGCGGCGCGGTTTAGGCGCGCTCGCCGCGGATGCGGCGCGCGAGCTGGATGTCCTTGGGCATGATGGTGACGCGCTTGGCGTGGATTGCGCACAGGTTGGTGTCTTCGAAGAGGCCGACGAGGTAGGCCTCGCTGGCCTCCTGCAGGGCCATGACTGCGGAGCTCTGGAAGCGCAGGTCGGTCTTGAAGTCCTGGGCGATCTCGCGCACTAGGCGCTGGAATGGCAGCTTGCGGATGAGCAGCTCTGTGCTCTTCTGGTAGCGCCTGATTTCTCGCAGGGCGACGGTGCCCGGCCTGTAGCGGTGGGGCTTCTTGACGCCTCCGGTGGCGGGCGCGCTCTTCCTCGCCGCCTTGGTGGCGAGCTGTTTGCGCGGCGCCTTTCCGCCGGTGGACTTGCGGGCCGTTTGCTTTGTGCGGGCCATAGCGGTAGCGGAGCGGCGTGCGTGGAGGTTAGGTGCGGCGCGGCGTCCGGTGCTGCCTTGACAACGGGCCCGCGCGCCTCCGTGCTGCGCTTATATGCCCTCGGTTGCGCGTGGTGGGGGGAGGGCGGGCCAGAGTCTATATAGGGGGGCGGCGGGCGCGCTGGGCGCAGACCGTAGCCGACTCGCCAGCCGCTGCAGCTGCTGTTTGTGCACGTTTTGCTTTGCCCGAGGAAGGAAGGATGACAGGCCGCGGCAAGGGAGGAAAGGGGCTCGGCAAGGGTGGCGCCAAGCGGCACCGCAAGGTGTTGCGCGACAACATCCAGGGCATCACGAAGCCCGCCATCCGCCGCCTGGCTCGCAGGGGCGGCGTGAAGCGCATCTCTGGTCTGATCTACGAGGAGACCCGCGGGGTGCTGAAGGTGTTCCTGGAGAACGTGATCCGCGACGCGGTGACGTACACTGAGCACGCCAAGCGCAAGACTGTGACGGCCATGGACGTGGTGTACGCCCTGAAGAGGCAGGGGCGCACCCTGTACGGTTTCGGCGGTTAGGCTGCGTCGCAGCGGGCGCTGGCCTTCCCGCGGCCGTGCTTGTGGGTGGGAGAGACTAGAAAACGGCCCTTTTCAGGGCCACCACACTGTTCGGAAGTTGAAAAGTGCGAAAGAGTCTGTGTTGTTTGTTTGTTTCTTTCTTTCCGTTTGAGCGACGTGATGTGACTGGGAGGGGAGAAGGAAAGGAAACGTGTCATGTGGCTGGCTGTGTGTGGGAGCTGCTTCGTTTGTGTTTGTTATTGTGTGTCGTTGTATCGATCGCGACGGAGATGGCGGGCTGTGTGTTGTTGTGCGAGAGGCGGTGATTATTTGCTTGCGTGGTTTGGCTCTGTGTGTTTGCGGCGGCGTTGGGGTTTCCGAGGCAAGGCGTGTGGGCACAGGCGGCCGGATCAGCTGTTTCGTTCGTGTCGACGGCCGTTGCGCGCGGGAGTGGAGGGCGGTGTGTCGACACGCCTCCCTGTAACAATGGTCATTATTGCTGCCGTTGTCGTTTGGAAGGCGACTGCGACCGTGCAAAATGAATGTGTGTGTGTGTGTTTGTTGGGCCACACGGGCTGTGTGGACGACAAGATGGCGGACGTGCGCCGGCGGCGGCTGTGCTGTGAAAGTGCAAAGTTAAAACAAAACAAGGTGCGGCGAGGACGACTGAAATTTTGCTTTGGACGTAGGTTTGTGTGGTGGCCCTGAAAAGGGCCGATTGTTGTGGGCCGGGCCGAGCCGAGCCGGCAAAGCGCGTTGCGTGCAGGGGAGCACGCGGCGCTGCGATTGCCTTGGCCTCCTTTAGGCCTTCTTCTCGGTCTTCTTTGGCAGCAGGACGGCCTGGATGTTGGGCAGGACACCACCCTGTGCGATGGTGACGCCCGACAGGAGCTTGTTGAGCTCCTCGTCGTTGCGGATGGCAAGCTGCAGGTGGCGCGGGATGATGCGCGTCTTCTTGTTGTCGCGGGCCGCGTTTCCGGCCAGCTCGAGCACCTCAGCCGCGAGGTACTCCATGACGGCGGCGAGGTAGACGGGCGCCCCGGCGCCGACGCGCTCTGCGTAGTTTCCCTTGCGCAGGAGGCGGTGGATTCTGCCGACCGGGAACTGGAGCCCAGCCCTGCTTGAGCGGGACTTTGACTTGCCCTTGACTTTGCCTCCCTTTCCGCGTCCGGACATGGCGATGGGCTAGCGACGGTGCACACGAAACGGAAACGAAAACGACCGGTGCGAGCGGCAGCGAGTCGAGCAGCGGAGTGCGTGCCGGCGCAGCACACACATTCCTCTCTAATTTCTTCCTCCAATTGGAAGTGTTGCGGGGAAGGTTGTTGTCCCTTGGGGACATTTCCTTCACTTTGACTTGGTGTGTTGGTATATACTGTACTTTTGTGTTGCTGTTTTGGTGAGAGGTGTGTAATTCTCTTTCTTTACTCAGGAGAGTATTGATCTTGGTCTCTTGTATTTGTCATTTCTTTGGTCGTATTGACCTAGTGTATTGATGAGCTGGTTTTGTGCGGTGCCGGCTGTGGCGTAAAACTGTTCTGCCAGGTGTCGGAACCGTGTGTGGAGTGTTTCGATATCCGCAGCAGCATGTAGATCTGCTGTGGGGAATCGTGGAGGTACGTGTAGGGCTCTCCGGAGAGCTCTGTTTTGAATTTTTTGTAGTCGGTCTATCGTCGATCTGGCTGCATAGCCCCATACGGGGCATGCGTATTCCAGTATCGGCCTAATAAGGCTTCTATAGACCGCTACTCCGGTGCTGGGGTCTAGTGAACTGTGTTCATTCAATATAGGATAGAGGACTTGCATCCTCCCAAGGGCTTTCTTGCGGAGTTCCTCGATGTGGCACTTCCAAGTTAGTCGCTTGTCCAGTGTCACACCGAGGTATCTCGCCGTGTTTCTCCAGGGGAGATTTTGCCCTTGTAGCTGCAGCAGTTGGATGGGTCTTCTTAGGGGGCGGCGTTTCCCGATGCGTCTTGTTATCATTAGTGCCTGGGTCTTTTCAGTGTTCAATGAGATGCGCCATTTCTTGGCCCATGAGTCAGTCCTATTTAGTGCTGTTTGCAGTCTCCTCGTTGCCAGGTTCCTGTTCGTGGAGCAGGAGAAGAAAGCGGTGTCGTCTGCATATTGCGCTGTTTGGACGTGCTGCGTTACAGGGATGTCGGCTGTGTAAAGGTTGTACAGGGTAGGACCCAGTACGGACCCTTGGGGCACTCCAGCGCGTATTCTTCTCCTGCTCGACTGTGATCTATCGATCTTAACGGAGAATGTCCTACTGGTTAGATAGCTCTGTATAAGTTTTACTATCGTCCCTGGGAAGCCTTGGGTGTACATTTTGTGCAAGATTCCGGTGTGCCAGACTGAATCAAAAGCCTTGGCGACGTCTAATAAGACAATCCCGCAGTAGCCCTTTCGGTTGAAGCTTTCTGTAGCTGCTTCAACTACCCTCATTATTTGTTGGGGGGCTGAGTGTTGTTGCTGGAAACCGAATTGAAATTTTGGCATAATTTGCTCTCTTCTGATGTGATCTTGAATCGGCGTTAAGAGGAGGCGCTCGTACAGTTTGCTGAGGGTGGGCAGGAGACTAATTGGTCTGTAGTGCTGCGGGAACACCGGGTCTTTCCCTGGTTTTGCGATCGCGACTACTTCTGCGTGTTTCCACTGGGTCGGGAATTTTTGTGATCGCGTAATTTCATTGAAGATATCAGCTAAGTGGGTTATTGCCAGTGGCGGGATATGTTTGAGGAGTTCGTTGGTGAGCTGGTCGTGGCCTGGTGCCTTTTTTATTGGCAGTGACTTGATGGCTCCTGCCACGTCTTCAGGGCTGAAGAGTGGCGTGTATTCATCTTCGTCTTCTGCTGCTAAAAAGGTGGCCAGTTGTCTGCGAACTGTTTCGACGTGTTCCCTGTCCTGTGCCTCTGCTGGCGTGAATTGTTTCTCGAACACGTCGGCTAGCGCGTTTGCTTTGTCTACGGCGCTGAACTGCAGTCCACGTTCGCCGTGCAGAGGCGGCATTTTTGCGCGTCTTTTCGTGAACTGTTTTGTAGCTTGCCATAGACTGTGGTCTTTTAAGTTGAGAGTTGATAGTCTTTCGGACCATTGCTGGTTGCGGTGCTCAGTGAGCGCAACTTTCAACTCTCTTTGTAGTCTGTTGAGCAGCCTCCTTGTGTTTCTGTTGCCTGTGAGTTTCCACTCTTTGGCGATCCTGTTTTTGTGCCTTATTTGTGCAAGCAGGTGCTGGGGAAGTTGCCTGGGGCGGGGGAGACCCGCTGGCGCAGGCGTTGCTTCCTCAGCTGCTTGCAGGATCGCTTTCGTGAGGTCTTCCAGCGTTTGCTCGACAGTGTCTGCTGTTGGAGGCAGGGCTTGGGCCAGTTCTGTAGCTATATTGGCGCGGAACTGTTCCCAATTTGTGTGTTTGTGTGAGGTTCTTAGCTGTGGGATAGAGAGCCATTCTCCCATATCGACCTCAAGAATAACAGGGTTGTGGTCCGACGACATTCTGTTCATTGAACTAGCGGACACAAAACCCATAATGTGTTTTGTGAGGGCAATGTCGAGGACGTCCGCCCTGTTCCCGTTTTTCGGGAAGTGGGTGGGTTCCTCTGGGCCCCACACTTGGAACTGATGCGTGCGCGCGAGTCGTTGCAGTTGTCGACCAGCTCTATTACTTACTCTTGAGTGCCAGTCTGCGTGTTTGGCGTTGAGGTCTCCTCCTATTAGGAGCTTGCCTCTTATTTGGCTTAGTGCAGCTATATCGTCCTCTTCAAGCGTTGGGGAAGGGGGGCGGTAGGCTGCAACGACTGTGAGGGGTCCTGTTACGGTGGCTATTTGTATTGCAACCGTTTCTATCTGTTGGGTTGCTGGTGGGTACACCCGGTGGTGTTCTATGCCTCGTTTGACGTATACTGCGACCCCGCCTCCTGCAGTGGGCCGATCGCGTCTGTAACAATTGTAATTTGGTACAGATGCCCTTACCCCTGGTTTAAGGTGTGTTTCGGCTACTAGGCATACGTCAATGTTTTCCTCTTTTATGAATTCTCTAAATTCGAGGACTTGATTGAATAGACCGTCAGCGTTGAAGACGCAGATTTTAAGACCTTGTATATTAGGTCGTCTATCCATGGTGGGGATTGGGGTTTCCGGTGGTAGTCGCTGTGTGCTGCGACTGCTCGACTGCCGAAGCGAGTTCGGCTGGAAGGCGCGTGATGCTGGCAAGAACGTTGACCAAGTGGGTCATCTGTTCTTGCAGCATTTTGATCGACGAGGCGAGTCCCTGAATAGTGGCGTCCTCGGTTGATTGATGCAGACTGGGCTTGGGGGGGCGCTGGGGGGCTTCCCTAGGCAGTTCTCCGTCTCCAGGAACCTGGTTTGGGTCGGGTGGTTTGTTGGGGTCGCCTACGGTTGCTGAGTATGTACGCGATGCGTACACTCTCGTTGATGGCTGTCTAAATTGTCGGTAAGGGGGCGGTTGTTGGGGTGCCGTTTTATTTGCCGGTCTTTGAGAGCGGTCACCGTAGGTTTGTTTTCCCCTGTGGCGATCCCTGGCGTGCCGATATGCAGGGCACCCTAGGTAGCTGGCAGGGTGTGCTCCTCTGCAGTTGCAGCACGATTCCTTGCCCTCCCCCCTAGGCACCCTGCATTCGTCGTATGTGTGGGGATCTCCGCATCTGACGCATCTCATTGGCATGCCACAATCCCTTGCTAGGTGTCCTATTTCCTGGCAGTTGAAGCATCTACCTGGCCCTGATTTCTTCTTCAGTTTTTCGGGAGTTACTTCCACTGCCAGGATTCTCTCTACCTCCCAAATCTTCCTGTTCTGGGCTGAGTCAGGGAGGATGACTGTATGTAGGGGCCATGGCCTTTTTGGGTGGGTTTTTGCCACCGTGCTTACCTCGAAGCCTTGTTCCTCGAGGTATGTTTTGATATCGGCTGTGTTAGTTTTATGCGGCATGCCGCGGAACACTACCTTAATGGGTTTCTTAGCCGCTATTGGAAACGTATAGTAGTGGACTTTGTGGTTTTGTAACATTTGTTTGACGTTTTTGTATTCGTCAACTGTGTGTAGCGTTACTTTTATTTTATCTTCCCCTGTAGTTTTTACCTTAAATTTTCCGTCTCCTACGGTTTGTTTAATCAGGTCATGGATAATTTTATACGATTGGTCGTAATGAACTACTAGTGGGGGAATTCTGTACTTTGTCGCCTCTTCCTCTGTTGTTTTTGTGTTGTTAGTAGCTGTTGTGTCTGGTGCCGTTGTCTCTGTGTTTTGTTCATCTATTATGTTGTACCTATTGTGTGTTGTGACTGGTGTGTGTGTGACGGGAATGGTGAGTCGACTGACTGTTTTTCTGGCGAGTATGAAGCCATCCTCGTCTGCGTCTGTTGTGTTCACGTCGGCGTGGGCTAGCTCTTCGACGTCCGTCGTGGCGGCCCGTTGCGGCCCCGCGGCCTCGGCCACTTCATCGTACTTCGGCCCGCTGGTCGCCCGTGCCGCCACGGCCGGCGCGTCGCCACGCGGCTCGCGTCCTGTACAGCTCCGCTCCTGCGCGTGGTCGGGTGACTCGGCCGGGTCGGGCAGCCGGCTGCATACCTGAGGGCTTTGTTCGCGCGGGCGGTCGCCCCCCCCGCCGCCGGGGTGGGTGGCCGCCTTTGTTTGGTGTAGTTCAGCACTCGCTTGTGCGACCTGCTGCTCCGCGCTCGGGTCTGCTGGCAGGTGTGATATTTTACGTTTGCGAGTCCGTGTATCTGTCTGCTTCTGTTTTCTGCTTTTTGGGGAGCCGCGCGGTTTTTTCGTGGAGGTCTTTATTTGCCGCGGTCCACTGCTCGATTTCGGTGGTCTTGTGGGTGTTGGTGTTTGTTCTGCGGTTTTTTTTGGTTTCAGCGCTCTTTCGAGGCGTCGCTCGTATTTTTTCCTATCCTTGCCCGTAAGTCCCGCGATGGCGTTAGCCAGTAAAAGCTTGGACTTAGGGCTGATTTCGACCTGGCAGTCCGTATGGTCAGTCCTTTGGACCGCGTAGCTGCCAGGCGTTTCTGTGTTCCTTGTGACCGTGAGGACCACTGGGGACTGTGTCATTTGCTCCATGTCCGGACGAAAACGGGAGGCTGCCAAGGGAATGTCAGTCACCGCCTTGGTTGGCACCGTTAGGTTTCCAGCTGGTTGTTCTGACCCTAACAAGCCTGTCACGCGCGGGTAACTGGCCATCGACCAGGCCCTGACGTGCGATATGCCCTAACTTAGGAGGAGCAGAGCTATTCTCTGCGGCAGCAGGAGTACCTGTGCGGCTGAGGCGCTCGACGTGGCCGGGAAAACGGCGCGCGACAACAAGAAGGCGCGCACCAAACCGCGCCAACAACAGTCCGCCAAACACAACGACAAGTTTTGCCCACCAGACGCCGTCTTAGGTGCTGGTGCCAGTTCGTAATGAGTGCCCGTCTACGTTTTAATAAAAACGCATCCGAGATCACCCCTTGTTTGTCACCCGTACAAGCGGGGGCCTATGGCTTTGTGTCACAGACTGACAGAGATGATGCTCGATGCCAGACTGCCACGCAGCGAATGCAGCCGGGGTGGGGGTGCTTTATGGGCTCGGGTGCGGCGGCCGGTTGCGCGCGCGCCCCATTGGTCGGCGGCCGCAACAGGGCGAGCTGGTAAAGGTGCGGCGGCGGCTGGCGGCGGGTGCCACTGTGTGGGGAGACGCTGACTAGAGCGGAGCGCTTGCTACTGGTGTTGCTGCTGCCGTACGTTCGTTCGAGATGCCGCCCAAGACTAGCGGGAAGGCCGCCAAGAAGGCTGGCAAGGCGCAGAAGAACATTTCGAAGGGCGACAAGAAGAAGAAGCGCAAGAGGAAGGAGAGCTATGCCATCTACATCTACAAGGTGCTGAAGCAGGTGCACCCTGACACGGGCATCTCGTCGAAGGCGATGAGCATCATGAACAGCTTCGTGAACGACATTTTCGAGCGCATTGCGGCCGAGGCTTCTCGCCTGGCGCACTACAACAAGCGCTCGACCATCACGTCCCGCGAGATCCAGACCGCTGTGCGGCTGTTGCTGCCTGGCGAGCTGGCCAAGCACGCCGTGAGCGAGGGCACGAAGGCGGTGACCAAGTACACGAGCTCCAAGTAAGGAGGTGGCTCTGGAGTGGAAGGAAGGATGGAGAAGGCTCCTCCGTTGCGAGAGCGGCAAAACGGCCCTTTTCAGGGCCACCAACTTGCCTTTTGCGGGAAGGGCGGAATTGTTGTTGTTGTTGTTTGTGTGGACGGCTGTGATGTATGTGTGCATTTTGATTGTGGGTGGGGGGGGGCGCGTCAAAGCGTGTTGCGGGGGACGGCCACGAGGTTGGTCGCCGTGGCGTGGAATGGTGGCACGCCTCGTTGGAGTGGTTTTGACCCATTGGTGGTGGTGTGTGTGTGTTACCTGTCTGCGAGGGGGGACAGTGCGATCGGCGACTTTTGTGTCACCGTAACGACGGCCGTTTGCGGGTTTGTTTTTTGCACATCATACATGGCGAGGGTGAAATGTGAAATGTTTTTGTTTGGTTTTTTTTTGCCGCCCACTATTCCCTTTGCTGTACGCCGAGTTTGACAATGGTGCGACGTAACTGCAGCGTGGAGGTGTGTGAGTGACGTTGAAATTGAACGTGCCATTAAGACGCATTGTTGTTGTATTGTACTGTACGTGTACGGCGACACGCACGATGATGTACCATTCGACTCTGATTTTTGATAGCCGTGTCTGACTGATTGCGTACGACGCACGCACACCGATGTCGTCATTCAAGATGCACGCGTGTCCAGTGCAGTACAGTAAGCGCGACGCTAGACGGCGGCGGCGGCGGCGGCGGCGGCGGCGGCGGTCGTCGTTTGTTTGGCGAATGTCTGTACACGTGTTTGTCTGTGTCCATCCGGTATGTATGTGTTTGTTTGAAAGTGTTTTGTGTGTCGGTGACGTGGTCCGATCCGTCGCCCCCTGAGTAACTGTCGATCGGCGCGATAGACCGGCGTCACGCAACTGAACCGAAGTCTTGGGCACACCCGTCATACTGTTGTACACCGTCGCGCTGAGAACGGTGACGAAAGGTTGACTTTGATCGGTCGAATGTCTGGGCAGAACGTGAGGAATGAGGCAAGAGTGCAAGGAGGGGGGGCAAAAGAGAGAGGAAGGGAAAAAGGGGAGAAACGCATTCGTAGAGCAACGGAACGTTCCCGTGTCGGAGGCGTATTGGAGCCGCACTGAAATGCGTTTAACGGCGGCGCGGCTGCAAGTGTCTGCCGTGGTGAACGTTACCTTTGACGGCTGCATTGGGCTTTGCTTTTGCTTTTGCTTTTGCTTTTGCTTTCGCTTTCGCTTTCGCTTTCCCGGATGTACGTAACGTTTGTTGATATGGTTGTGAGGAAGAGTGTATGACAGTGCCGTGCCGTCCATGTTCGTGTGCCCTCCCATTGTGTGTATGCTATTGTCTGTGTACTTGAATGATGTATGTAGGTGTTAGTGGACATGTTTCACCAGTGGGGGGAAATGGATCGTCGATAGTTGGCGTCACTCTGTCACGGTCGAGATGACGCACCCTCCGTACAGAAAGGTGTCGAGAAAGTGTGTGTGTGTGTGTGCGTCCGTGAATTGGCAGTGTTTGGAGGTGGGCGTGCCCTGCATGTGGCCCGGAAGGCTGTTCGTTTGGCGGTAGTGTTGTGTGGACAGGGGAGGGGCATGCGTAACGCTGCTGGCATGGCATTTCGGGAGATGGGAGGGGGCAAACGAGGAGCGGCGGCCAAAGAAAGGCGGGACGGGGAGGGGCGCGGTGTGGGTGGCTTGCGCCTGTGCTCGGCGTTGTGGTTTGTGCAAAAGAGGAGGAGAAAAACAATGAGTTGCCAGGGAGGGGAGCGGTGTTGTGTTGTGGTTGTCGTGGTGTAGCCGCAGACGCGGCTGTCAGTGAACGTGGCGAGACGGACGGATGCGCGGAGGGGCGGGGGCGGCGCATTTCGCCGGTGCCGTGCCGTGCCGTGCCGTGCCTGACAGCCGCGTGGTCGCTGTGTTGTTGGTGGCGTGGGGGCGAGGAGAGTACCGTACGGGTGTGCTTGTGCGCCGGAAATGGCACACTGCGCCTGCCCGTCTTGGAGGCTGATGGCTGTGGTGTGGAAATGGGGCGCGGTGATGTTGAAGCAGTTGAAGAACAGAAAAGAAACCAAGAAAACGGGAGGCGTGATGCGGCGGTGGTGGTGAGAGCGGGAAAAACAAAACAAACAAAAAAAAAACAACAAAAAAAAGAAGGAAAAACAACAAGAAACAAAAAAGAAAACAAAAAGTCTATCAATATTAGAATGTAAATGGAAATGGAAATGGACCCAGGTATAACCTCCCTGCACAAATAGCAGAGAGTCCGATGATAATAGAAATGTGCCAGAATGTTAACGTCCCTACAAAACAAACCCAACGATAATATTAATGAAAGAATGAACCGTATGTAACATTGCAACAGACATAATGAAACCTGATAAATTGTATAAGGGCAGCAGCGTTGACCTTTGGCCCTGTATTCAGAATAAAAAGAGCCAAAGATCGTCACCCCAATGAAAAAGACACTGAAACACGTATGTAACATAGCAGCGATGGCGAGACATTGTAGCATCTGTGACCAGAGAGTTTGCGCTGGACCGCGCGAGTGTTGCGAGCGGTTCTCAGTCAGTCAGTCAGTCAGTCGGTCGGTCGTTGCGAGTCTGTAGGTCTGTCTAGTTGAGGGCTGTACTCTGTCAGTAGTCGTCGCGTGCAGTACGCTAATAGTCGTCATGCAGAGCGGTCGGTCAGTAGTAGCAGCCGAGTGCGGTTGTGTGATGTAGGCGGTCGGCAACACTGGTCAAGATGGTGAATAAGGTATACTGTTAATTAATATAATCATTAGATAATGAACAATTTTATTTATTGTAATTATTCTCCAACAAGTTCCCCAATAATAATTTTTATTTCAAAAGCATTTTTCAAACATTTAATTTTTTATTGAACTGAAGAGTTCGTTGCACTTCACATTTCATTCCACTTCTTTGAAGAAAAATTTCACTAAAATCACAAAAAAAAAAGAGAATATTATTATTTGCAATGCAGTTCCTCCAAGCGCTGCGCAACAAACAAGAGCAGAAATGTGACATCCATTTATTCTGAGGTAAGACTTTAATTCTGATTGTTTTGCACAGGGCCAAAGACCGATATTTCGGTTTAATTGAAGTTTCTTGTCACTGAACGGACTTTTAAATGTTGTGAAGAATTTATATTTGAGTCAGATTGCGAATTTAACATTTTTGTTGCCATTTTCAATACCTCTCATTGTGGGCGAGGTTACAATTAGCGCAATGTCCATTAGCATCCGTAAATAACATTGTCCATTATTTTAAATTTTGCGGGGAGGTTACAACGCACAAAAAAAAAAAACAAAACAAAAAATTGCATTTGTATCCGCTCCTCAATTGTAGATACCCCTTACACAGCTGTGTGCAATGAATGAGTGCTGGCTGGTAATTAATTGCACTCCTTGGAGGGAAATGCCATAGGAAGTAGTCTTTAAAAAGTGAATGTTTTTCGTTAAAAGACAAAAGTTACTTTAGAAAAAAGTAATAGTGGGGCTTTTTGTCGTTGAACAAAATAAGTACAATGAACATACGTTATCAGATTTGCGCAAAATGCAGCTTCACACTACCTTTTGATTATAACACAATATACTATACATCGTCCCGAACCGTGACCAGAGTCGCGAGACGAGCAGAGCACGCCGCCGACGCCCGCTCAGTACAACCGTCCACCCGCTACTACTGTCGACCGACTACTACCTCTCCCGACTCGCGCTACAATATATATAACAACTGTTCCTGGCGACCCGGTGCGTGCCACTACTGTCGTCTGGCGCGGTCCAAGCGCCGACTAGCAACGATAAATAACTCTCTGGTCAGACAGAGATGCTGTCATGCCTCGCCATCGCTCTGGTAATGAATACATACGTGTTGCAGCGTGCGTACCACCGGAACACGCAGTGGCGGAGCCAAAGACTGTGTTGTCGAGGTCGAGTGCGAGCGGGAAGAGAGGCAGCGTCGGCACGGAGATGCAAGCGAGCGCGAGACGCACGGGGGCTGCGGCGTGGCGCGTTTGCGGTCGGCGCCTTTGGTGGCAACGGCCGGGACAAGCAGCGGTGTATGGTGTGGTGCGGGGCGGACAGGGGCGGCGGTGGACGGGGAGGAGGCGGCGCGACGACGGCATGGGGGCGAAAACGGGACGGGGGACGGCGGATGTTGAGAGGCGTCACGCGCGGACAGGACACAGACACAGAGACACACAGATTGGAAAGGGAGGGTGCGCGGTAATAGTTGGGAATGTGCGTACCGTGCGGGACGGGAGTGGGCGAGGAACACGGTCGTGGCCCCTGTTTTGGGTGCGTGTGATGACGTCGGTGTGTTGTGGGAAGGGAAGGTGCTGTGGCGGCGGCGCGTAATGGGCGTAGGCCGAAAAGAGAAAGGAACGTCGGCAGTGTGTTGGCAAGCGTCGGTTCGACTGCGACGTTGATGGGCAGGGCAGGGCGAGGTTAATGGTGGTAGGAGTAGGCGTGTGGGCGCACAAAATCTGCCGCTGCAGGCGGTGCCGTAACCGCCATGGCGGGAAGGAGAGAGGGCCAAAGAAAGAAAGAAAGAAAGAAAGAAGAAAACAAAAAAAAAAAAAAAAAAGGAGGAGGGGGGGGCGAAAGTGGAGAGGCGGTGGTGTGAGAAGGGCGGGGGCGGAAGGAAGGCAGGAAGGACAAGAGGCGAGGCGACGGCTTGCTTTGTGTATCGGTCGGTCTCTGGCTATGCTTCGTTTTCTGCAGCAGGGTCGGTGCGCGGCGTGGCTCGCGGCAGTGGGAACGCCTGGCGGCTGGACGGCCAGCAATGCGGTTGGATGGGCGGCCACAGCACCGCACCTGTGCCCGAGGAGGAGACGCTGGCGGCGGGCCCTGAGGTGAGGCCGGCTCGGCTCGGCTGGGGCTGTGGATGTGTAGGTGTGCGCCGCTGCTGCAACAACGAGTAAAACGCGAGAAGAAGGGATGGCGGTAGAGAGAGGAAAAAAAAAAGGTCGTGTTGTGTTGATGCGCAGGCAGACGCGTACAGAGAGACGAGCCCGGTCTGCAGCAGGGTGTGGCCGTGCCGAGTGCAGAGCAGCGGCGGCTCGGTTCGGTTCGGCCCGGCCCGGCCCGGCCCGGCGGGCCGCGCTGTTGTCGCGGACGTGAGCGCCCCCTGGCGGGTGGCCGGAGGCGGCGCGGCGTGTTGGACGTGTGGCTGGTGGCAGTGCACAATTTGCGAGTGGCTGGCGGTGTGGTGTGGCGGTTGGCGCGTCGGGCGGCGGAGAGAGAGAGAGAGGGGGAGGAGAGGTATGTGTTGCGGGCGCCCTTTGCTGCGCTGCGTCGTTGCGTGTGCCGTACAGGGCGGGCGCTTGTCGACTGTGTGGGCGGTGTGGCGAATTGGCGTGAAACGGCTGCCGAGAGGTGTGTGGTAGCGAGCCGGTCGGTGTCAGTGCGAAGGGGAATGTGCGTGCGTTTGGCGGTTTCGGTGTGCTTTTTGCGGCGTGAGAGTGGGGAATTAGTGGGGCCGGCTGTTGTGTTGGTTCCTTGTGTCTTGTGTCGCGTAGCTTGATGGCAACGTGGAAGGACGCCGGTTTCGTTTCGAGCCTTGCGTGTGGTTGTCGACGTTGACTGGTTGGCGTGTGCATGTGTGGGTCGCGAGTGCGTTTTTGGCTGGCTGTGTGTGTGTGTGTGTGTGTGTGTGTGTGTGTGTGTGTGTGTGTTTTGGGGGGGAAGGGGGAGGCGGTGGTGAAAGTGCAGTCGTTGCCACGGGCGCGTCGTCGGGTGGGGCTGGGGCTGTGCGTCGTGGCGGAAAGGTGGTAGGTTGCGGGAAGCGAGCCCGTCGTTGACGGTGTCGCGTGAGTTGTGACTCGAGTGGGGCGCGGGGCGCGGGACAGGAGCAGCGTGCCGCTGCGTCGTGGTCGTCAGCAGAGGCTGTGCGTGTGCTTGTCCTTTTTGTGGGCGGTTCGTGCGAGGCGTTTTTTGTTTCGTGTTGCCCTAGTTGTTAGTTTATTTTTTTTTTGTGTTTGTTATTTTGAGACGACGACTGGTTGGTGGCGTGCGCGCGAAGTGGCGGTGTGCGCTTCCCGTGTCGTTTTGTTTTTGTTTGGTTTTTTTGTTTTTGTGTGTTTTTTTTTTGCACTGGGCCCCGGGGGGTGGGTGGGTGCGTGTGTGTCGATTGCCGGCTGGCGAAAGGTGCGCCATCGGCGGGGTGGGTCGCCGGCACAAGTAGAGGCGGCGGCGTTGTTGCTGTTGTTGTGTGGTGTTTGTTTTGTTCGGCTGTGTCGGCGAGCTGTGTTGCGGTGCGTGTGAATGGTGGTGCAAAAGTGCTGGCGTTGGGGCTGCGACTGCGACGGCGGCGAGCCGCGGGCGCGCATGATAGTGATGTTGTGAACAGCGGCTGTGTACGGTAGTGGTGTTGTTGTAGCACGACGTGCATCCGGGCCGGCGCGGAAAGCGCAGTTGCGGGCGGTTGCCCTTCGGTGCCAGCCATGTCGCGTGAGCGGCGGGTTGCTCTGGTGTCGACACGTGGTGCTCTGGGTTGTTGTGTGGTGCCCTTTGGCCGGTGGGGGTGGTTCGCGTGTGTCTCGTTCGCGCTCGGTATCTGGTCGTGGTCGTGCTGCTCCCCCGTCTGTCGGCGGTTTTCGACGTCGTCTGTACGTTTTTGTTCGTTTGCGGCGTGCCTGCCGACGTCGTCCCGTCGCGACCTTTCAACCGAAAGTGTGGCGCCCGAAGGTGAACGAACGTAACCCTGACCTCGGCGCTTTACGCTGAGCCGAGCGAACCGAACCTAACCTGTGGTGTGGCGAGGTGAGCTCAGCCTGTGAGCCCCTAACGTCTACGTAAGGTAAGCTGTCCGGCTGACGCCTCACGTTTGAACGCTTTTTTTTAACCTAGCACTGACCCCTTAACCTAACGTGTAACCTAACCTAACCTCTGACGCCTGACGTGTTTGAATGCTTAACCTAAGTTTGACGCTTAACCTAACCCAAGTCCCCTTAACCTAACCCACGTCCCACCTAACCCTAACCTAACCTAGACGTGTAAACGTAATGTGTAACGCGTAACGTGTAAGGTCGGCTGTCGTGTGTGCTGACGGCAGATTGGGTTGGTCTGTAGATTCGGATTGCGGTTTGCCTCGGTCGAGGGGTTGGGTCGGAAGCGGCGAGGGGCGGCGGCGCCTGTTGCGCAGGCGGCGTCCGTTTGCGGCGGGCAATTGTTGATAAACGGCTGTGAATGTTGGCGGGCGAGAGGAGGAGGACGGCGCGCGATGTGGCCCGACGGCTGCGGGCCGATCGGGAAACGGCGGGAGGGCGACGGAAGGCGATGGGGCGGCGGAGGCGCGTTTTGCACGGCCGTCATCGCCGCACGCCTCGGCTTGTGTGGCTGTGGCGCCGGCCGCGCTGGCCGGGCTGCCGCGGCGACGGTGTGGGAGTTTTGCCGAAGGTTTGGCCATTGTGGCGGGTCGTCGGCTGGGGCTGTGGGGGCGGCATTTGGGCGGGGGCGGCGATTCTCGGCGGGCCGACCCAGGCTGTAGCGCGCGGTAGCTGCAGTTTGGCCGTGGTTTGCGGCGCTGCCGTGGCGACTGGTTGGCGACTGTGGTGTGGCTGTGTGTAGCCCCATCCTCGGTGGTTTGAAAGGCGCGGGCGGTTGTGGCGCAGGTTTGGGGCTGCTCCGCACAGGCTGTCGGACGTTGGGCGGTAGCAAGCGCGGGAGGCGCGGCGCGGCGGCGCGCAGAGTGGCGGCCGCTCTCTCGGCCGTCCGCGCCCGCCCGCGACACTGGCTGGGCCTTGTGATTCTCTGCTCTGCTGCTGTGCTGTGCTTGCGTGCCTGCCTGCCGTCCCGCTCGCTCTCGCTCTCGCTCTCGCTGTGTGTTACGCGCGTCGTCGAAATGGCAGATCAGGCGGCTACGAACGAGACTGCTGCGGCACCCGCCGCCACCGGCACTACGAAGAAGGCCAAGTCTGCGTCGTCTGCGAAGAAGCCGCGCGCCAAGCCTGCGCACCCGCGCACCTCTGAGATGGTGACGGCCGCCATCAAGAGTCTGAAGGAGCGCGGCGGGTCGTCGCTGCAGGCGATCAAGAAGTACATTGCCGCGCACTACAAGCTGGACGCGGAGAAGCTGGCGCCGTTTATCAAGAAGTACCTCAAGTCGGCCGTCGTGGCGGGCGAGCTGGTGCAGACGAAGGGGAAGGGCGCGTCCGGCTCGTTCAAGCTTGCCGGCGCCGGCGGCGGGGGGGGCGGCCGAGGGCGGCAAGGCTCGTGCTGGCGGTGCCAAGAAGAAGCGCGCCGCTCCGGCCAGCAAGGAGAAGAAGGGCGCCCGTGCGGCCGGCGCAAAGAAGGCTGGTGGCGTGAAGGCGGCGACCGGTCGGAAGGCGGGCGCCGCCAAGAAGGCGTCTGCGGCGTCGGCCGCTCCCGCGGGTGCGAAGAAGGCGGCTGCGGCCAAGCCGGCCAAGGCCAAGTCGCCGTCGAAGGCGAAGAAGGCCGCCAAGGTTCCGACGAAGAAGCCGAAGGCGCCGCGCCCGAAGAAGGCGACGACGCCGTCTAAGGCGAAGGCTTCGCCCAAGAAGAAGAAGTAGAGTAGAGGAGAAAGAGATGGGAGAAAGGAAGGGTTTGGCGCTTGACTCCGTCGTCCCCACCCCCCGTCGTCGTCTAGTGGCGCGCAAGAGACGCGCGGCCCAAAACGGCCCTTCTCAGGGCCATCAAAGCACGTCGGGGAAGGTTTTGATTGTCGTGTTGCGTTTGGTGTGGGTGTCTGTCTGTCTGGCGTTTCTGTATGCCCGTGGGGATGCTGTTTGCGTGCCGTGGTGGTTGGATTGCGGGGGTCGGTGGCGGGTGTGGGCGGCGGTAGCGGTAAGCGGTGTTGTTGTTGATTGTCGCCGTGTTTGTGGCGGCGGCCGACGGTTGGTTTTCTGTCACGTTGTTTTGTTTGAATACGTTGGTTGGCTTGCCTGCGTTCGTTCTTCTCGGATGTCTGTCTTGTCTAGTCGTGTCTGGTCTTTGTTGTTTTGTTCCTTTGTGTGTGTGTGTGTGTGTTATGTTTTGCAACGGGGGGCACGTTGAGATGTGGAAGGAGTCGGCGGGGATTTCGGTGGCGTGTAGAGCGAGCGAGCGCGCCTGCCTGGCCGTTGGCCGTCGGAGTGGAGTGCGGGTTTGTTTTTTGTGTTTTCGAAACGAAAGCGGCGGCCGGCCGGCCAGCCACCCGTGCGGTGTGACGTCGGCCGTTGGGTATTGTGCGCTTTGAGCGCCGGGGAGGGATGATGTGTGATTGTTGCGCGCTGCTAAGCAGGCAGGCAGAGTGAGCGGGGTGTGGCGGACGGACGGGAAGTGGTGGTTGTTGTTTTTGGGTTGCGGGGCGAGAGGCAGGCGACCGACAAAGTTTGCTCGCGACGGAGAGATGTTAGTGGCCCTGAAAAGGGCCGTTTTTGTTTGTGCGGTGCGGTGCCGCGGCGCGGTTTAGGCGCGCTCGCCGCGGATGCGGCGCGCGAGCTGGATGTCCTTGGGCATGATGGTGACGCGCTTGGCGTGGATTGCGCACAGGTTGGTGTCTTCGAAGAGGCCGACGAGGTAGGCCTCGCTGGCCTCCTGCAGGGCCATGACTGCGGAGCTCTGGAAGCGCAGGTCGGTCTTGAAGTCCTGGGCGATCTCGCGCACTAGGCGCTGGAATGGCAGCTTGCGGATGAGCAGCTCTGTGCTCTTCTGGTAGCGCCTGATTTCTCGCAGGGCGACGGTGCCCGGCCTGTAGCGGTGGGGCTTCTTGACGCCTCCGGTGGCGGGCGCGCTCTTCCTCGCCGCCTTGGTGGCGAGCTGTTTGCGCGGCGCCTTTCCGCCGGTGGACTTGCGGGCCGTTTGCTTTGTGCGGGCCATAGCGGTAGCGGAGCGGCGTGCGTGGAGGTTAGGTGCGGCGCGGCGTCCGGTGCTGCCTTGACAACGGGCCCGCGCGCCTCCGTGCTGCGCTTATATGCCCTCGGTTGCGCGTGGGTGGGGGGAGGCGGGGCCAGAGTCTATATAGGGGGGCGGCGGGGCGCGCTGGGCGCAGACCGTAGCCGACTCGCCAGCCGCTGCAGCTGCTGTTTGTGCACGTTTTGCTTTGCCCGAGGAAGGAAGGATGACAGGCCGCGGCAAGGGAGGAAAGGGGCTCGGCAAGGGTGGCGCCAAGCGGCACCGCAAGGTGGTTGCGCGACAACATCCAGGGCATCACGAAGCCCGCCATCCGCCGCCTGGCTCGCAGGGGCGGCGTGAAGCGCATCTCTGGTCTGATCTACGAGGAGACCCGCGGGGTGCTGAAGGTGTTCCTGGAGAACGTGATCCGCGACGCGGTGACGTACACTGAGCACGCCAAGCGCAAGACTGTGACGGCCATGGACGTGGTGTACGCCCTGAAGAGGCAGGGGCGCACCCTGTACGGTTTCGGCGGTTAGGCTGCGTCGCAGCGGGCGCTGGCCTTCCCGCGGCCGTGCTTGTGGGTGGGAGAGACTAGAAAACGGCCCTTTTCAGGGCCACCACACTGTTCGGAAGTTGAAAAGTGCGAAAGAGTCTGTGTTGTTTGTTTGTTTCTTTCTTTCCGTTTGAGCGACGTGATGTGACTGGGAGGGGAGAAGGAAAGGAAACGTGTCATGTGGCTGGCTGTGTGTGGGAGCTGCTTCGTTTGTGTTTGTTATTGTGTGTCGTTGTATCGATCGCGACGGAGATGGCGGGCTGTGTGTTGTTGTGCGAGAGGCGGTGATTATTTGCTTGCGTGGTTTGGCTCTGTGTGTTTGCGGCGGCGTTGGGGTTTCCGAGGCAAGGCGTGTGGGCACAGGCGGCCGGATCAGCTGTTTCGTTCGTGTCGACGGCCGTTGCGCGCGGGAGTGGAGGGGCGGTGTGTCGACACGCCTCCCTGTAACAATGGTCATTATTGCTGCCGTTGTCGTTTGGAAGGCGACTGCGACCGTGCAAAATGAATGTGTGTGTGTGTGTTTGTTGGGCCACACGGGCTGTGTGGACGACAAGATGGCGGACGTGCGCCGGCGGCGGCTGTGCTGTGAAAGTGCAAAGTTAAAACAAAACAAGGTGCGGCGAGGACGACTGAAATTTTGCTTTGGACGTAGGTTTGTGTGGTGGCCCTGAAAAGGGCCGATTGTTGTGGGCCGGGCCGAGCCGAGCCGGCAAAGCGCGTTGCGTGCAGGGGAGCACGCGGCGCTGCGATTGCCTTGGCCTCCTTTAGGCCTTCTTCTCGGTCTTCTTTGGCAGCAGGGACGGCCTGGATGTTGGGCAGGACACCACCCTGTGCGATGGTGACGCCCGACAGGAGCTTGTTGAGCTCCTCGTCGTTGCGGATGGCAAGCTGCAGGTGGCGCGGGATGATGCGCGTCTTCTTGTTGTCGCGGGCCGCGTTTCCGGCCAGCTCGAGCACCTCAGCCGCGAGGTACTCCATGACGGCGGCGAGGTAGACGGGCGCCCCGGCGCCGACGCGCTCTGCGTAGTTTCCCTTGCGCAGGAGGCGGTGGATTCTGCCGACCGGGAACTGGAGCCCAGCCCTGCTTGAGCGGGACTTTGACTTGCCCTTGACTTTGCCTCCCTTTCCGCGTCCGGACATGGCGATGGGCTAGCGACGGTGCACACGAAACGGAAACGAAAACGACCGGTGCGAGCGGCAGCGAGTCGAGCAGCGGAGTGCGTGCCGGCGCAGCCGGGGTGGGGGTGCTTTATGGGCTCGGGTGCGGCGGCCGGTTGCGCGCGCGCCCCATTGGTCGGCGGCCGCAACAGGGCGAGCTGGTAAAGGTGCGGCGGCGGCTGGCGGCGGGTGCCACTGTGTGGGGGAGACGCTGACTAGAGCGGAGCGCTTGCTACTGGTGTTGCTGCTGCCGTACGTTCGTTCGAGATGCCGCCCAAGACTAGCGGGAAGGCCGCCAAGAAGGCTGGCAAGGCGCAGAAGAACATTTCGAAGGGCGACAAGAAGAAGAAGCGCAAGAGGAAGGAGAGCTATGCCATCTACATCTACAAGGTGCTGAAGCAGGTGCACCCTGACACGGGCATCTCGTCGAAGGCGATGAGCATCATGAACAGCTTCGTGAACGACATTTTCGAGCGCATTGCGGCCGAGGCTTCTCGCCTGGCGCACTACAACAAGCGCTCGACCATCACGTCCCGCGAGATCCAGACCGCTGTGCGGCTGTTGCTGCCTGGCGAGCTGGCCAAGCACGCCGTGAGCGAGGGCACGAAGGCGGTGACCAAGTACACGAGCTCCAAGTAAGGAGGTGGCTCTGGAGTGGAAGGAAGGATGGAGAAGGCTCCTCCGTTGCGAGAGCGGCAAAACGGCCCTTTTCAGGGCCACCAACTTGCCTTTTGCGGGAAGGGCGGAATTGTTGTTGTTGTTGTTTGTGTGGACGGCTGTGATGTATGTGTGCATTTTGATTGTGGGTGGGGGGGGGGCGCGTCAAAGCGTGTTGCGGGGGACGGCCACGAGGTTGGTCGCCGTGGCGTGGAATGGTGGCACGCCTCGTTGGAGTGGTTTTGACCCATTGGTGGTGGTGTGTGTGTGTTACCTGTCTGCGAGGGGGGACAGTGCGATCGGCGACTTTTGTGTCACCGTAACGACGGCCGTTTGCGGGTTTGTTTTTTGCACATCATACATGGCGAGGGTGAAATGTGAAATGTTTTTGTTGGTTTTTTTTTGCCGCCCACTATTCCCTTTGCTGTACGCCGAGTTTGACAATGGTGCGACGTAACTGCAGCGTGGAGGTGTGTGAGTGACGTTGAAATTGAACGTGCCATTAAGACGCATTGTTGTTGTATTGTACTGTACGTGTACGGCGACACGCACGATGATGTACCATTCGACTCTGATTTTTGATAGCCGTGTCTGACTGATTGCGTACGACGCACGCACACCGATGTCGTCATTCAAGATGCACGCGTGTCCAGTGCAGTACAGTAA
This sequence comes from Schistocerca piceifrons, assembly GCF_021461385.2. Lineage (NCBI taxonomy): Eukaryota > Metazoa > Arthropoda > Insecta > Orthoptera > Acrididae > Schistocerca > Schistocerca piceifrons. Next base: position 6,766 of record NW_025727002.1, on the reverse strand, counting down.
GCGCGACGCTAGACGGCGGCGGCGGCGGCGGCGGCGGGCGGCGGCGGTCGTCGTTTGTTTGGCGAATGTCTGTACACGTGTTTGTCTGTGTCCATCCGGTATGTATGTGTTTGTTTGAAAGTGTTTTGTGTGTCGGTGACGTGGTCCGATCCGTCGCCCCCTGAGTAACTGTCGATCGGCGCGATAGACCGGCGTCACGCAACTGAACCGAAGTCTTGGGCACACCCGTCATACTGTTGTACACCGTCGCGCTGAGAACGGTGACGAAAGGTTGACTTTGATCGGTCGAATGTCTGGGCAGAACGTGAGGAATGAGGCAAGAGTGCAAGGAGGGGGGGCAAAAGAGAGAGGAAGGGAAAAAGGGGAGAAACGCATTCGTAGAGCAACGGAACGTTCCCGTGTCGGAGGCGTATTGGAGCCGCACTGAAATGCGTTTAACGGCCGGCGCGGCTGCAAGTGTCTGCCGTGGTGAACGTTACCTTTGACGGCTGCATTGGGCTTTGCTTTTGCTTTTGCTTTTGCTTTCGCTTTCGCTTTCGCTTTCCCGGATGTACGTAACGTTTGTTGATATGGTTCTGAGGAAGAGTGTATGACAGTGCCGTGCCGTCCATGTTCGTGTGCCCTCCCATTGTGTGTATGCTATTGTCTGTGTACTTGAATGATGTATGTAGGTGTTAGTGGACATGTTTCACCAGTGGGGGGAAATGGATCGTCGATAGTTGGCGTCACTCTGTCACGTCGAGATGACGCACCCTCCGTACAGAAAGGTGTCGAGAAAGTGTGTGTGTGTGTGTGCGTCCGTGAATTGGCAGTGTTTGGAGGTGGGCGTGCCCTGCATGTGGCCCGGAAGGCTGTTCGTTTGGCGGTAGTGTTGTGTGGACAGGGGAGGGGCATGCCGTAACGCTGCTGGCATGGCATTTCGGGAGATGGGAGGGGGCAAACGAGGAGCGGCGGCCAAAGAAAGGCGGGACGGGGAGGGGCGCGGTGTGGGTGGCTTGCGCCTGTGCTCGGCGTTGTGGTTTGTGCAAAAGAGGAGGAGAAAAACAATGAGTTGCCAGGGAGGGGAGCGGTGTTGTGTTGTGGTTGTCGTGGTGTAGCTGCAGACGCGGCTGTCAGTGAACGTGGCGAGACGGACGGATGCGCGGAGGGGCGGGGGCGGCGCATTTCGCCGGTGCCGTGCCGTGCCGTGCCGTGCCTGACAGCCGCGTGGTCGCTGTGTTGTTGGTGGCGTGGGGGCGAGGAGAGTACCGTACGGGTGTGCTTGTGCGCCGGAAATGGCACACTGCGCCTGCCCGTCTTGGAGGCTGATGGCTGTGGTGTGGAAATGGGGCGCGGTGATGTTGAAGCAGTTGAAGAACAGAAAAGAAACCAAGAAAACGGGAGGCGTGATGCGGCGGTGGTGGTGAGAGCGGGAAAAACAAAACAAACAAAAAAAAAACAACAAAAAAAAGAAGGAAAACAACAAGAAACAAAAAAGAAAACAAAAAGTCTATCAATATTAGAATGTAAATGGAAATGGAAATGGACCCAGGTATAACCTCCCTGCACAAATAGCAGAGAGTCCGATGATAATAGAAATGTGCCAGAATGTTAACGTCCCTACAAAACAAACCCAACGATAATATTAATGAAAGAATGAACCGTATGTAACATTGCAACAGACATAATGAAACCTGATAAATTGTATAAGGGCAGCAGCGTTGACCTTTGGCCCTGTATTCAGAATAAAAAGAGCCAAAGATCGTCACCCCAATGAAAAAGACACTGAAACACGTATGTAACATAGCAGCGATGGCGGAGACATTGTAGCATCTGTGACCAGAGAGTTTGCGCTGGACCGCGCGAGTGTTGCGAGCGGTTCTCAGGTCAGTCAGTCAGTCAGTCGGTCGGTCGTTGCGAGTCTGTAGGTCTGTCTAGTTGAGGGCTGTACTCTGTCAGTAGTCGTCGCGTGCAGTACGCTAATAGTCGTCATGCAGAGCGGTCGGTCAGTAGTAGCAGCCGAGTGCGGTTGTGTGATGTAGGCGGTCGGCAACACTGGTCAAGATGGTGAATAAGGTATACTGTTAATTAATATAATCATTAGATAATGAACAATTTTATTTATTGTAATTATTCTCCAACAAGTTCCCCAATAATAATTTTTATTTCAAAAGCATTTTTCAAACATTTAATTTTTTATTGAACTGAAGAGTTCGTTGCACTTCACATTTCATTCCACTTCTTTGAAGAAAAATTTCACTAAAATCACAAAAAAAAAAGAGAATATTATTATTTGCAATGCAGTTCCTCCAAGCGCTGCGCAACAAACAAGAGCAGAAATGTGACATCCATTTATTCTGAGGTAAGACTTTAATTCTGATTGTTTTGCACAGGGCCAAAGACCGATATTTCGGTTTAATTGAAGTTTCTTGTCACTGAACGGACTTTTAAATGTTGTGAAGAATTTATATTTGAGTCAGATTGCGAATTTAACATTTTTGTTGCCATTTTCAATACCTCTCATTGTGGGCGAGGTTACAATTAGCGCAATGTCCATTAGCATCCGTAAATAACATTGTCCATTATTTTAAATTTTGCGGGGAGGTTACAACGCACAAAAAAAAAAAAACAAAACAAAAAATTGCATTTGTATCCGCTCCTCAATTGTAGATACCCCTTACACAGCTGTGTGCAATGAATGAGTGCTGGCTGGTAATTAATTGCACTCCTTGGAGGGAAATGCCATAGGAAGTAGTCTTTAAAAAGTGAATGTTTTTCGTTAAAAGACAAAAGTTACTTTAGAAAAAAGTAATAGTGGGGCTTTTTGTCGTTGAACAAAATAAGTACAATGAACATACGTTATCAGATTTGCGCAAAATGCAGCTTCACACTACCTTTTGATTATAACACAATATACTATACATCGTCCCGAACCGTGACCAGAGTCGCGAGACGAGCAGAGCACGCCGCCGACGCCCGCTCAGTACAACCGTCCACCCGCTACTACTGTCGACCGACTACTACCTCTCCCGACTCGCGCTACAATATATATAACAACTGTTCCTGGCGACCCGGTGCGTGCCACTACTGTCGTCTGGCGCGGTCCAAGCGCCGACTAGCAACGATAAATAACTCTCTGGTCAGACAGAGATGCTGTCATGCCTCGCCATCGCTCTGGTAATGAATACATACGTGTTGCAGCGTGCGTACCACCGGAACACGCAGTGGCGGAGCCAAAGACTGTGTTGTCGAGGTCGAGTGCGAGCGGGAAGAGAGGCAGCGTCGGCACGGAGATGCAAGCGAGCGCGAGACGCACGGGGGGCTGCGGCGTGGCGCGTTTGCGGTCGGCGCCTTTGGTGGCAACGGCCGGGACAAGCAGCGGTGTATGGTGTGGTGCGGGGCGGACAGGGGCGGCGGTGGACGGGGAGGAGGCGGCGCGACGACGGCATGGGGGCGAAAACGGGGACGGGGGACGGCGGATGTTGAGAGGCGTCACGCGCGGACAGGACACAGACACAGAGACACACAGATTGGAAAGGGAGGGTGCGCGGTAATAGTTGGGAATGTGCGTACCGTGCGGGACGGGAGTGGGCGAGGAACACGGTCGTGGCCCCTGTTTTGGGTGCGTGTGATGACGTCGGTGTGTTGTGGGAAGGGAAGGTGCTGTGGCGGCGGCGCGTAATGGGCGTAGGCCGAAAAGAGAAAGGAACGTCGGCAGTGTGTTGGCAAGCGTCGGTTCGACTGCGACGTTGATGGGCAGGGCAGGGCGAGGTTAATGGTGGTAGGAGTAGGCGTGTGGGCGCACAAAATCTGCCGCTGCAGGCGGTGCCGTAACCGCCATGGCGGGAAGGAGAGAGGGCCAAGAAAGAAAGAAAGAAAGAAAGAAGAAAACAAAAAAAAAAAAAAAAAGGAGGAGGGGGGGGCGAAAGTGGAGAGGCGGTGGTGTGAGAAGGGCGGGGGCGGAAGGAAGGCAGGAAGGACAAGAGGCGAGGCGACGGCTTGCTTTGTGTATCGGTCGGTCTCTGGCTATGCTTCGTTTTCTGCAGCAGGGTCGGTGCGCGGCGTGGCTCGCGGCAGTGGGAACGCCTGGCGGCTGGACGGCCAGCAATGCGGTTGGATGGGCGGCCACAGCACCGCACCTGTGCCCGAGGAGGAGACGCTGGCGGCGGGCCCTGAGGTGAGGCCGGCTCGGCTCGGCTGGGGCTGTGGATGTGTAGGTGTGCGCCGCTGCTGCAACAACGAGTAAAACGCGAGAAGAAGGGATGGCGGTAGAGAGAGGAAAAAAAAAAGGTCGTGTTGTGTTGATGCGCAGGCAGACGCGTACAGAGAGACCGAGCCCGGTCTGCAGCAGGGTGTGGCCGTGCCGAGTGCAGAGCAGCGGCGGCTCGGTTCGGTTCGGCCCGGCCCGGCCCGGCCCGGCGGGCCGCGCTGTTGTCGCGGACGTGAGCGCCCCCTGGCGGGTGGCCGGAGGCGGCGCGGCGTGTTGGACGTGTGGCTGGTGGCAGTGCACAATTTGCGAGTGGCTGGCGGTGTGGTGTGGCGGTTGGCGCGTCGGGCGGCGGAGAGAGAGAGAGAGGGGGAGGAGAGGTATGTGTTGCGGGCGCCCTTTGCTGCGCTGCGTCGTTGCGTGTGCCGTACAGGGGCGGGCGCTTGTCGACTGTGTGGGGCGGTGTGGCGAATTGGCGTGAAACGGCTGCCGAGAGGTGTGTGGTAGCGAGCCGGTCGGTGTCAGTGCGAAGGGGAATGTGCGTGCGTTTGGCGGTTTCGGTGTGCTTTTTGCGGCCGTGAGAGTGGGGAATTAGTGGGGCCGGCTGTTGTGTTGGTTCCTTGTGTCTTGTGTCGCGTAGCTTGATGGCAACGTGGAAGGACGCCGGTTTCGTTTCGAGCCTTGCGTGTGGTTGTCGACGTTGACTGGTTGGCGTGTGCATGTGTGGGTCGCGAGTGCGTTTTTGGCTGGCTGTGTGTGTGTGTGTGTGTGTGTGTGTGTGTGTGTGTGTGTGTGTGTTTTGGGGGGGAAGGGGGGGAGGCGGTGGTGAAAGTGCAGTCGTTGCCACGGGCGCGTCGTCGGGTGGGGCTGGGGCTGTGCGTCGTGGCGGAAAGGTGGTAGGTTGCGGGAAGCGAGCCCGTCGTTGACGGTGTCGCGTGAGTTGTGACTCGAGTGGGGCGCGGGGCGCGGGACAGGAGCAGCGTGCCGCTGCGTCGTGGTCGTCAGCAGAGGCTGTGCGTGTGCTTGTCCTTTTTGTGGGCGGTTCGTGCGAGGCGTTTTTTGTTTCGTGTTGCCCTAGTTGTTAGTTTATTTTTTTTTTGTGTTTGTTATTTTGAGACGACGACCTGGTTGGTGGCGTGCGCGCGAAGTGGCGGTGTGCGCTTCCCGTGTCGTTTTGTTTTTGTTTGGTTTTTTTGTTTTTGTGTGTTTTTTTTTTGCACTGGGCCCCGGGGGGTGGGTGGGTGCGTGTGTGTCGATTGCCGGCTGGCGAAAGGTGCGCCATCGGCGGGGTGGGTCGCCGGCACAAGTAGAGGCGGCGGCGTTGTTGCTGTTGTTGTGTGGTGTTTGTTTTGTTCGGCTGTGTCGGCGAGCTGTGTTGCGGTGCGTGTGAATGGTGGTGCAAAAGTGCTGGCGTTGGGGGCTGCGACTGCGACGGCGGCGAGCGCGGGCGCGCATTGATAGTGATGTTGTGAACAGCGGCTGTGTACGGTAGTGGTGTTGTTGTAGCACGACGTGCATCCGGGGCCGGCGCGGAAAGCGCAGTTGCGGGCGGTTGCCCTTCGGTGCCAGCCATGTCGCGTGAGCGGCGGGTTGCTCTGGTGTCGACACGTGGTGCTCTGGGTTGTTGTGTGGTGCCCTTTGGCCGGTGGGGGTGGTTCGCGTGTGTCTCGTTCGCGCTCGGTATCTGGTCGTGGTCGTGCTGCTCCCCCGTCTGTCGGCGGTTTTCGACGTCGTCTGTACGTTTTTGTTCGTTTGCGGCGTGCCTGCCGACGTCGTCCCGTCGCGACCTTTCAACCGAAAGTGTGGCGCCCGAAGGTGAACGAACGTAACCCTGACCTCGGCGCTTTACGCTGAGCCGAGCGAACCGAACCTAACCTGTGGTGTGGCGAGGTGAGCTCAGCCTGTGAGCCCCTAACGTCCTACGTTAAGGTAAGCTGTCCGGCTGACGCCTCACGTTTGAACGCTTTTTTTTAACCTAGCACTGACCCCTTAACCTAACGTGTAACCTAACCTAACCTCTGACGCCTGACGTGTTTGAATGCTTAACCTAAGTTTGACGCTTAACCTAACCCAAGTCCCCTTAAACCTAACCCACGTCCACCTAACCCTAACCTAACCTAGACGTGTAAACGTAATGTGTAACGCGTAACGTGTAAGGTCGGCTGTCGTGTGTGCTGACGGCAGATTGGGTTGGTCTGTAGATTCGGATTGCGGTTTGCCTCGGTCGAGGGGTTGGGTCGGAAGCGGCGAGGGGCGGCGGCGCCTGTTGCGCAGGCGGCGTTCCGTTTGCGGCGGGCAATTGTTGATAAACGGCTGTGAATGTTGGCGGGCGAGAGGAGGGAGGACGGCGCGCGATGTGGCCCGACGGCTGCGGGCCGATCGGGAAACGGCGGGAGGGCGACGGAAGGCGATGGGGCGGCGGAGGCGCGTTTGCACGGCCGTCATCGCCGCACGCCTCGGCTTGTGTGGCTGTGGCGCCGGCCGCGCTGGCCGGGCTGCCGCGGCGACGGTGTGGGAGTTTTGCCGAAGGTTTGGCCATTGTGGCGGGTCGTCGGCTGGGGCTGTGGGGGGCGGCATTTG
>NW_025727001.1:0-47661 GCF_021461385.2 Schistocerca piceifrons | reverse complement strand
ACCACCGCCTCCCCCTTCCCCCCCAAAACACACACACACACACAGCCAGCCAAAAACGCACTCGCGACCCACACATGCACGTGCATCGGCACACGCCAACCAGTCAACGTCGACAACCACACGCAAGGCTCGAAACGAAACCGGCGTCCTTCCACGTTGCCATCAAGCTACCTACACGACACAAGACACAAGGAACAAACACAACAGCCGGCCCCACTAATTCCCACTCTCACGCCGCAAAAAGCACACCGAAACCGCCAAACGCACGCACATTCCCCTTCGCACTGACACCGACCGGCTCGCTACCACACACCTCTCGGCAGCCGTTTCACGCCAATTCGCCACACCGCCCACACAGTCGACAAGCGCCCGCCCTGTACGGCACACGCAACGACGCAGCGCAGCAAAGGGCGCCCGCAACACATACCTCTCCTCTCTCTCCCTCTCCGCCGCCCGACGCGCCAACCGCCACGCCACACCGCCAGCCACTCGCAAATTGTGCACTGCCACCAGCCACACGTCCAACACGCCGCGCCGCCTCCGGCCACCCGCCAGGGGGCGCTCACGTCCGCGACAACAGCGCGGCCCGCCGGGCCGAACCGAACCGAACCGAGCCGCCGCTGCTCTGCACTCGGCACGGCCACACCCTGCTGCAGACCGGGCTCGTCTCTCTGTACGCGTCTGCCTGCGCATCAACACAACACGACCTTTTTTTTTTTTTTCTCTCTACCGCCATCCCTTCTTCTCGCGTTTTACTCGTTGTTGCAGCAGCGGCGCACACCTACACATCCACAGCCCCAGCCGAGCCGAGCCGGCCTCACCTCAGGGCCCGCCGCCAGCGTCTCCTCCTCGGGCACAGGTGCGGTGCTGTGGCCGCCCATCCAACCGCATTGCTGGCCGTCCAGCCGCCAGGCGTTCCCACTGCCGCGAGCCACGCCGCGCACCGACCCTGCTGCAGAAAACGAAGCATAGCCAGAGACCGACCGATACACAAAGCAAGCCGTCGCCTCGCCTCTTGTCCTTCCTGCCTTCCTTTCGCCCCCCCCCCCCCTCCTTTTTTTTTTTTATTTTGTTTTCTTCTTTCTTTCTTTCTTTGGCCCTCTCTCCTTCCCGCCCCATGGCGGTTACGGCACCGCCTGCAGCGGCAGATTTTTTGCGCCCACACGCCTACTCCTACCACCATTAACCTTGCCCTGCCCATCAACGTCGCAGTCGAACCGACGCTTGCCAACACACTGCCCACGTTCCTTTCTCTTTTCGGCCTACGCCCATTACGCGCCGCCGCCACAGCACCTTCCCTTCCCACAACACACCGACGTCATCACACGCACCCACAAACAGGGGCCACGACCGTGTTCCTCGCCCACTCCCATCCCGCACGGTACGCACATTCCCAACTACTACCGCGCACCCTCCCTTTCCAATCTGTGTGTCTCTGTGTCTGTGTCCTGTGTCCTGTCCGCGCGTGACGCCTCTCAACATCCGCCGTCCCCCGTCCCGTTTTCGCCCCCATGCCGTCGTCGCGCCGCCTCCTCCCCGTCCACCGCCGCCCCTGTCCGCCCCGCACCACACCATACACCGCTGCTTGTCCCGGCCGTTGCCACCAAAGGCGCCGACCGCAAACGCGCCACGCCGCAGCCCCCGTGCGTCTCGCTCGCTTGCATCTCCGTGCCGACGCTGCCTCTCTTCCCGCTCGCACTCGACCTCGACAACACAGTCTTTGGCTCCGCCACTGCGTGTTCCGGTGGTACGCACGCTGCAACACGTATGTATTCGTTACCAGAGCGATGGCGAGGCATGACAGCATCTCTGTCTGACCAGAGAGTTATTTATCGTTGCTAGTCGGCGCTTGGACCGCGCCAGACGACAGTAGTGGCACGCACCGGGTCGCCAGGAACAGTTGTTATATATATTGTAGCGCGAGTCGGGAGAGGTAGTAGTCGGTCGACAGTAGTAGCGGGTGGACGGTTGTACTGAGCGGGCGTCGGCGGCGTGCTCTGCTCGTCTCGCGACTCTGGTCACGGTTCGGGACGATGTATAGTATATTGTGTTATAATCAAAAGGTAGTGTGAAGCTGCATTGCGCAAATCTGATAACGTATGTTCATTGTACTTATTTTGTTCAACAACAAAAGCCCCACTATTACTTTTTTCTAAAGCAACTTTTGTCTTTTAACGAAAAACATTCACTTTTTAAAGACTACTTCCTATGGCATTTCCCTCCAAGGAGTGCAATTAATTACCAGCCAGCACTCATTCATTGCACACAGCTGTGTAAGGGGTATCTACAATTGAGGAGCGGATATAAATGCAACTTTTTTGTTTTTTTTTTTTTTTTTGTGTGTTGTAACCTCCCCGCAAAATTTAAAATAATGGACAATGTTATTTACGGATGCTAATGGACATTGCGCTAATTGTAACCTCGCCCACAATGAGAGGTATTGAAAATGGCAACAAAAATGTGAAATTCGCAATCCGACTCAAATATAAATTCTTCACAACATTTAAAGTCCGTTCAGTGACAAGAAACTTCAATTGAGCCGAAATATCGGTCTTTGGCCCTGTGCAAAACAATCAGAATTAAAGTCTTACCTCAGAATAAATGGATGTCACATTTCTGCTCTTGTTGTTGCGCAGCGCTTGGAGGAACTGCATTGCAAATAATAATATTCTCTTTTTTTGTGATTTTAGTGAAATTTTTCTTCAAAGAAGTGGAATGAAATGGGAAGTGCAACGAACTCTTTAGTTCAATAAAACATTACATTTTTGAAAAATGCTTTTGAAATAAAAATTATTTTTGGGGAACTTGTTGGAGAATTAATTACAATAAATATAATTTTTCATTATCTAATGATTATATTAATTAACAGTATACCTCCTTCACCATCTTGACCAGTGTTGCCGACCGCCTACATCACACAACCGCACTCGGCTGCTACTACTGACCGACCGCTCTGCATGACGACTATTAGCGTACTGCACGCGACGACTACTGACAGAGTACAGCCCTCAACTAGACAGAGCTACAGACTCGCAACGACTGACTGACTGACTGACTGACTGACTGACTGACTGAGAACCGCTCGCAACACTCGCGCGGTCCAGCGCAAACTCTCTGGTCACAGATGCTACAATGTCTCGCCATCGCTGCTATGTTACATACGTGTTTCAGTGTCTTTTTCATTGGGGTAACGATCTTTGGCTCTTTTTATTCTGAATACAGGGCCAAAGGTCAACGCTGCTGCCCTTATACAATTTATCAGGTTCCATTATGTCTGTTGCAATGTTACATACGGTTCATTCTTTCATTAATATTATCGTTGGGTTTGTTTTGTAGGGACGTTAACATTCTGGCACATTTTTATTATCATCGGACTCTCTGCTATTTGTGCAGGGAGGTTATACCTGGGTCCATTTCCATTTCCATTTCCATTTACATTTTAATATTGATAGACTTTTTGTTTTCTTTTTTTGTTTCTTGTTGTTTTTCCTTCTTTTTTCTTGTTGTTTTTTTTTCTTTCTTTTTTTTTGTTTTGTTTTGTTTTTCCCGCTCTCACCACCACCGCCGCATCACGCCTTCCGTTTTCTTCTTGGTTTCTTTTCTGTTCTTCAACTGCTTCAACATCACCGCGCCCCATTTCCACACCACAGCCATCAGCCTCCAAGACGGGCAGGCGCAGTGTGCCATTTCCGGCGCACAAGCACACCCGTACGGTACTCTCCTCGCCCCCACGCCACCAACAACACAGCGACCACGCGGCTTTCAGGCATGGCATGGCACGGCACGGCACGGCACCGGCGAAATGCGCCGCCCCCGCCCCTCCGCGCATCCGTCCGTCTCGCCACGTTCACTGACAGCCGCGTCTGCGGCTACACCACGACAACCACAACACAACACCGCTCCCCTCCCTGGCAACTCATTGTTTTTCTCCTCCTCTTTTGCACAAACCACAACGCCGAGCACAGGCGCAAGCCACCCACACCGCGCCCCTCCCCGTCCCGTCTTTGGCCGCCGCTCCTCGTTTCCTCGTTTGCCCCCTCCCATCTCCCGAAATGCCATGCCAGCAGCGTTACGCATGCCCCTCCCCTGTCCACACAACACTACCGCCAAACGAACAGCCTTCCGGGCCACATGCAGGGCACGCCCACCTCCAAACACTGCCAATTCACGGACGCACGCACGCACACACACACACACACACACACACACACACACACACACACACACACACACACACACTTTCCCGACACCTTTCTGTACGGAGGGTGCGTCATCTCGACCGTGACAGAGTGACGCCAACTATCGACGATCCATTTCCCCCCACTGGTAAAACACGTCCACTAACACCTACATACATCATTCAAGTACACAGACAATAGCATACACACAATGGGAGGGCACACGAACATGGACGGCACGGCACTGTCACACACTCTTCCTCAGAACCAACCATACCAACAAACGTTACGTACAACCGGGAAAGCGAAAGCGAAAGCAAAAGCAAAAAGCAAAGGCCAATGCAGCCGTCAAAGGTAACGTTCACCACGGCAGACACTTGCAGCCGCGCCGCCGTTAAACGCATTTCAGTGCGGCTCCAATACGCCTCCGACACGGGAACGTTCCGTTGCTCTACGAATGCGTTTCTCCCCTTTTTCCCTTCCTCTCTCTTTTGCCCCCCCCCCCTCTGTCCTTTCCTCCTGCACTCTTGCCTCCTTCCTCACGTTCTGCCCAGACATTCGACCGATCAAAGTCAACCTGTCGTTACCGTTCTCAGCGCGACGGTGTACAACAGTATGACGGGTGTGCCCACGACTTCGGTTCAGTTGCGTGACGCCGGTCTATCGCGCCGATCGACAGTTACTCAGGGGGGCGACGGATCGGACCACGTCACCGACACACAAAACACTTTCAAACAAACAAATACATACCGGATGGACACAGACAAACACGTGTACAGACATTCGCCAAAAACGGCCGCCGCCGCCGCCGCCGTCGTCTAGCGTCGCGCTTACTGTACTGCACTGGACACGCGTGCATCTTGAATGACGACATCGGTGTGCGTGCGTCGTACGCAATCAGTCAGACACGGCTATCAAAAATCAGAGTCGAATGGTACATCATCGTGCGTGTCGCCGTACACGTACAGTACAATGCAACAACAATGCGTCTTCATGGCACGTTCATTTCAACGTCACTCACACACCTCCACGCTGCAGTTACGTCGCACCATTGTCAAACTCGGCGTACAGCAAAGGGAATAGTGGGCGGCAAACAAAAACCACAAAAAAAAAACAACATTTCACATTTCACCCTCGCCATGTATGATGTGCAAAAAACAAACCCGCAAACGGCCGTCGTTACGGTGACACAAAAGTCGGCGATCGCACTGTCCCCCCTCGCAGACAGGTAACACACACACCAACAACACCAAATGGGTCAAAAACCACGCCAACGAGGCGTGCCACCATTCCACGCCACGGCGACCAACCTCGTGGCCGTACCCCGCGCAACACGCTTTGACGCGCCCCCCCACCCACAATCAAAATGCACACATACATCACAGCCGTCCACACAAACAACAACAACAATTCCGCCCTTCCCGCAAAAGGCAAGTTGGTGGCCCTGAAAAGGGCCGTTTTGCCGCTCTCGCAACGGAGGAGCATTCTCTCTCCATCCTTCCTTCCGTTCCAGAGCCACCTCCTTACTTGGAGCTCGTGTACTTGGTCACCGCCTTCGTGCCCTCGCTCACGGCGTGCTTGGCCAGCTCGCCAGGCAGCAACAGCCGCACAGCGGTCTGGATCTCGCGGGACGTGATGGTCGAGCGCTTGTTGTAGTGCGCCAGGCGAGAAGCCTCGGCCGCAATGCGCTCGAAAATGTCGTTCACGAAGCTGTTCATGATGCTCATCGCCTTCGACGAGATGCCCGTGTCAGGGTGCACCTGCTTCAGCACCTTGTAGATGTAGATGGCATAGCTCTCCTTCCTCTTGCGCTTCTTCTTCTTGTCGCCCTTCGAAATGTTCTTCTGCGCCTTGCCAGCCTTCTTGGCGGCCTTCCCGCTAGTCTTGGGCGGCATCTCGAACCAACGTACGGCGGCAGCAGCAACACCAGTAGCAAGCGCTCCGCTCTAGTCAGCGTCTCCCCACACAGTGGCACCCGCCGCCAGCCGCCGCCGCACCTTTACCAGCTCGCCCTGTTGCGGCCGCCGACCAATGGGGCGCGCGCGCAACCGGCCGCCGCACCCGAGCCCATAAAGCACCCCCACCCCGGCTGCGCCGGCACGCACTCCGCTGCTCGACTCGCTGCCGCTCGCACCGGTCGTTTTCGTTTCCTTCTCGTGTGCACCGTCGCTAGCCCATCGCCATGTCCGGACGCGGAAAGGGAGGCAAAGTCAAGGGCAAGTCAAAGTCCCGCTCAAGCAGGGCTGGGCTCCAGTTCCCGGTCGGCAGAATCCACCGCCTCCTGCGCAAGGGAAACTACGCAGAGCGCGTCGGCGCCGGGGCGCCCGTCTACCTCGCCGCCGTCATGGAGTACCTCGCGGCTGAGGTGCTCGAGCTGGCCGGAAACGCGGCCCGCGACAACAAGAAGACGCGCATCATCCCGCGCCACCTGCAGCTTGCCATCCGCAACGACGAGGAGCTCAACAAGCTCCTGTCGGGCGTCACCATCGCACAGGGTGGTGTCCTACCCAACATCCAGGCCGTCCTGCTGCCAAAGAAGACCGAGAAGAAGGCCTAAAGGAGGCCAGGCAATCGCAGCGCCGCGTGCTCCCCTGCACGCAACGCGCTTTGCCGGCTCGGCTCGGCCCGGCCCACAACAATCGGCCCTTTTCAGGGCCACCACACAAACCTACGTCCAAAGCAAAATTTCAGTCGTCCTCGCCGCACCTTGTTTTGTTTCAACTTTGCACTTTCACAGCACAGCCGCCGCCGGCGCACGTCCGCCATCTTGTCGTCCACACAGCCCGCACACACACACACACACACACACACACACACACACACACACATTTTGCACGGTCGCAGAGTCGCCTTCCAAACGACAACGGCAGCAATAATGACCATTGTTAAAGGGAGGCGTGTCGACACACCGCCCTCCACTCCCGCGCGCAACGGCCGTCGACACGAACGAAACAGCTGATCCGGCCGCCTATGCCCACACGCCTTGCCTCGGAAACCCCAACGCCGCCGCAAACACACAGAGCCAAACCACGCAAGCAAATAATTACCGCCTCTCTCGCACAACAACACACAGCCCGCCATCTCCGTCGCGATCGATACAAAGACACACAATAACAAACACAAACGAAGCAGCTCCACACACAGCCAGCCACATGACACGTTTCCTTTCCTTCTCCCCTCCCAGCCACATCACGTCGCTCAAACGGAAAGAAAGAAAGAAACAAACAAACAAACAAACAAACAAACAAACGAACAACACAGCGCACACACACGCAGCAACAACAACAACAACAACACAGACTCTTTCGCACTTTTCAACTTCCGAACAGTGTGGTGGCCCTGAAAAGGGCCGTTTTCTAGTCTCTCCCACCCACAAGCACGGCCGCGGGAAGGCCAGCGCCCGCTGCGACGCAGCCTAACCGCCGAAACCGTACAGGGTGCGCCCCTGCCTCTTCAGGGCGTACACCACGTCCATGGCCGTCACAGTCTTGCGCTTGGCGTGCTCAGTGTACGTCACCGCGTCGCGGATCACGTTCTCCAGGAACACCTTCAGCACCCCGCGGGTCTCCTCGTAGATCAGACCAGAGATGCGCTTCACGCCGCCCCTGCGAGCCAGGCGGCGGATGGCGGGCTTCGTGATGCCCTGGATGTTGTCGCGCAACACCTTGCGGTGCCGCTTGGCGCCACCCTTGCCGAGCCCCTTTCCTCCCTTGCCGCGGCCTGTCATCCTTCCTTCCTCGGGCAAAGCAAAACGTGCACAAACAGCAGCTGCAGCGGCTGGCGAGTCGGCTACGGTCTGCGCCCAGCGCGCCCGCCGCCCCCCTATATAGACTCTGGCCCGCCCTCCCCCCACCACGCGCAACCGAGGGCATATAAGCGCAGCACGGAGGCGCGCGGGCCCGTTGTCAAGGCAGCACCGGACGCCGCGCCGCACCTAACCTCCACGCACGCCGCTCCGCTACCGCCAACGCTACCGCCATGGCCCGCACAAAGCAAACGGCCCGCAAGTCCACCGGCGGAAAGGCGCCGCGCAAACAGCTCGCCACCAAGGCGGCGAGGAAGAGCGCGCCCGCCACCGGAGGCGTCAAGAAGCCCCACCGCTACAGGCCGGGCACCGTCGCCCTGCGAGAAATCAGGCGCTACCAGAAGAGCACAGAGCTGCTCATCCGCAAGCTGCCATTCCAGCGCCTAGTGCGCGAGATCGCCCAGGACTTCAAGACCGACCTGCGCTTCCAGAGCTCCGCAGTCATGGCCCTGCAGGAGGCCAGCGAGGCCTACCTCGTCGGCCTCTTCGAAGACACCAACCTGTGCGCAATCCACGCCAAGCGCGTCACCATCATGCCCAAGGACATCCAGCTCGCGCGCCGCATCCGCGGCGAGCGCGCCTAAACCGCGCCGCGGCACCGCACCGCACAAACAAAAACGGCCCTTTTCAGGGCCACTAACATCTCTCCGTCGCGAGCAAACTTTGTCGGTCGCCTGCCTCTCGCCCCGCAACCCAAAAACAAAAACCACCACTTCCCGTCCGTCCGCCACACACACCCGCTCACTCTGCCTGCCTGCTAGCAGCGCGCAACAATCACACATCATCCCTCCCCGGCGCTCAAAGCGCACAATACCCAACGGCCGACGTCACACCGCACGGGTGGCTGGCCGGCCGCCGCTTTCGTTTCGAAAACAAAAAAAACCCGCACTCCACTCCGACGGCCAACGGCCAGGCAGGCGCGCTCGCTCGCTCTACACGCCACCGAAATCCCCGCCGACTCCTTCCACATCTCAACGTGCCCCCCGTTGCAAAACATAACACACACAAAGAAACAAAACAAAGACCAGACACGACTAGACAAGACACACATCCGAGAAGAACGAACGCAGGCAAGCCAACCAACGTATTCAAACAAAACAACGTGACAGAAAACCAACCGTCGGCCGCCGCCACAAACACGGCGACAATCAACCACGACAACAACAACACCGCTTACCGCTACCGCCGCCCACACCCGCCACCGACCCCCGCAATCAAACCACCACGGCACGCAAACAGCATCCCCACGGGCATACAGACAGACACCCACACCAAACGCAACACGACAATCAAAACCTTCCCCGACGTGCTTTGATGGCCCTGAGAAGGGCCGTTTTGGGCCGCGCGTCTCTTGCGCGCCACTAGACGACGACGGGGGGTGGGGACGACGGGGTCAAGCGCCAAACCCTTCCTTTCCCATCTCTTTCTCCTCTACTCTACTCTACTTCTTCTTCTTGGGCGAAGCCTTCGCCTTAGACGGCGTCGTCGCCTTCTTCGGGCGCGGCGCCTTCGGCTTCTTCGTCGGAACCTTGGCGGCCTTCTTCGCCTTCGACGGCGACTTGGCCTTGGCCGGCTTGGCCGCAGCCGCCTTCTTCGCACCCGCGGGAGCGGCCGACGCCGCAGACGCCTTCTTGGCGGCGCCCGCCTTCCGACCGGTCGCCGCCTTCACGCCACCAGCCTTCTTTGCGCCGGCCGCACGGGCGCCCTTCTTCTCCTTGCTGGCCGGAGCGGCGCGCTTCTTCTTGGCACCGCCAGCACGAGCCTTGCCGCCCTCGGCCGCCCCCCCGCCGCCGGCGCCGGCAAGCTTGAACGAGCCGGACGCGCCCTTCCCCTTCGTCTGCACCAGCTCGCCCGCCACGACGGCCGACTTGAGGTACTTCTTGATAAACGGCGCCAGCTTCTCCGCGTCCAGCTTGTAGTGCGCGGCTATGTACTTCTTGATCGCCTGCAGCGACGACCCGCCGCGCTCCTTCAGACTCTTGATGGCGGCCGTCACCATCTCAGAGGTGCGCGGGTGCGCAGGCTTGGCGCGCGGCTTCTTCGCAGACGACGCAGACTTGGCCTTCTTCGTAGTGCCGGTGGCGGCGGGTGCCGCAGCAGTCTCGTTCGTAGCCGCCTGATCTGCCATTTCGACGACGCGCGTAACACACAGCGAGAGCGAGAGCGAGAGCGAGCGGGACGGCAGGCACGCAAGCACAGCACAGCACGGCAGAGCAGAGCAGAGAATCACAAGGGCCCAGCCAGTGTCGCGGGCGGGCGCGGACGGCCGAGAGAGCGGCCGCCACTCTGCGCGCCGCCGCGCCGCGCCTCCCGCGCTTGCTACCGCCCAACGTCCGACAGCCTGTGCGGAGCAGCCCCAAAGCTGCGCCACAACCGCCCGCGCCTTTCAAACCACCGAGGATGGGGCTACACACAGCCACACCACAGTCGCCAACCAGTCGCCACGGCAGCGCCGCAAACCACGGCCAAACTGCAGCTACCGCGCGCTACAGCCTGGGTCGGCCCGCCGAGAATCGCCGCCCCCGCCCAAATGCCGCCCCCACAGCCCCAGCCGACGACCCGCCACAATGGCCAAACCTTCGGCAAAACTCCCACACCGTCGCCGCGGCAGCCCGGCCAGCGCGGCCGGCGCCACAGCCACACAAGCCGAGGCGTGCGGCGATGACGGCCGTGCAAACGCGCCTCCGCCGCCCCATCGCCTTCCGTCGCCCTCCCGCCGTTTCCCGATCGGCCCGCAGCCGTCGGGCCACATCGCGCGCCGTCCTCCTCCTCTCGCCCGCCAACATTCACAGCCGTTTCTCAACAATTGCCCGCCGCAAACGGACGCCGCCTGCGCAACAGGCGCCGCCGCCCCTCGCCGCTTCCGACCCAACCCCTCGACCGAGGCAAACCGCAATCCGAATCTACAGACCAACCCAATCTGCCGTCAGCACACACGACAGCCGACCTTACACGTTGCGCGTTACACATTACGTTTACACGTCTAGGTTAGGTTCGGTTAGGTTAGGTGGACGTGGGTTAGGTTAAGGGGACTTGGGTTAGGTTAAGCGTCAAACTTAGGTTAAGCATTCAAACACGTCAGGCGTCAGAGGTTAGGTTAGGTTAGGTTACGTTAGGTTACGTTACACGTTAGGTTAAGGGGTCAGTGCTAGGTTAAGAAGCGTCAAACGTAGGTTAAAAAAGCGTTCAAAACGTGAGGCGTGAGCCGCCGGACAGCTTACCTTACGTAGACGTTTGGGGCTCACAGGCTGAGCTCACCTCACCACACCACAGGTTAGGTTCGGTTCGGTTCGCTCGGCTCAGCGTAAAGCGCCGAGGTCAGGGTTACGTTCGTTCACCTTCGGGCGCCACACTTTCGGTTGAAAGGTCGCGACGGGACGACGTCGGCAGGCACCGCCGCAAACGGACAAAAACGTACAGACGACGTCGAAAACCGCCGACAGACGGGGGAGCAGCACGACCACGACCAGATACCGAGCGCGAACGAGACGCACGCGAACCACCCCCACCGGCCAAAGGGCACCACACAACAACCCAGAGCACCACGTGTCGACACCACAGCAACCCGCCGCTCACGCGACATGGCTGGCACCGAAGGGCAACCGCCCGCAACTGCGCTTTCCGCGCCGGCCCGGATGCACGTCGTGCTACAACAACACCACTACCGTACACAGCCGCTGTTCACAACATCACTATCATGCGCGCCCGCGGCTCGCCGCCGTCGCAGTCGCAGCCCCAACGCCAGCACTTTTGCACCACCATTCACACGCACCGCAACACAGCTCGCCGACACAGCCGAACAAAACAAACACCACACAACAACAGCAACAACGCCGCCGCCTCTACTCGTGCCGGCGACCCACCCCGCCGATGGCGCACCTTTCGCCAGCCGGCAATCGACACACACGCACGCACCCACCCACCCCCCGGGGCCCAGTGCAAAAAAAAACACACAAAAACAAAAACAAAAAAAAAACAACACAAACGACACGGGAAGCGCACACCGCCACTTCGCGCGCACGCCACCAACCAGTCGTCGTCTCAAAATAACAAACACAAACAAAATAAACTAACAACTAGGGCAACACAAAACAAAAACGCCTCGCACGAACCGCCCACAAAAAGGACAAGCACACGCACAGCCTCTGCTGACGACCACGACGCAGCGGCACGCTGCTCCTGTCCCGCGCCCCGCGCCCCGCGCCCCACTCGATTCACAACTCACGCGACACCGTCAACGACGGGCTCGCTTCCCGCAACCTACCACCTTTCCGCCACGACGCACAGCCCCAGCCCCACCCGACCCGACGACGCCCGTGGCAACGACTGCACTTTCACCACCGCCTCCCCCTTCCCCCCCAAAACACACACACACACACAGCCAGCCAAAAACGCACTCGCGACCCACACATGCACGTGCATCGGCACACGCCAACCAGTCAACGTCGACAACCACACGCAAGGCTCGAAACGAAACCGGCGTCCTTCCACGTTGCCATCAAGCTACCTACACGACACAAGACACAAGGAACAAACACAACAGCCGGCCCCACTAATTCCCACTCTCACGCCGCAAAAAGCACACCGAAACCGCCAAACGCACGCACATTCCCCTTCGCACTGACACCGACCGGCTCGCTACCACACACCTCTCGGCAGCCGTTTCACGCCAATTCGCCACACCGCCCACACAGTCGACAAGCGCCCGCCCTGTACGGCACACGCAACGACGCAGCGCAGCAAAGGGCGCCCGCAACACATACCTCTCCTCTCTCTCCCTCTCCGCCGCCCGACGCGCCAACCGCCACGCCACACCGCCAGCCACTCGCAAATTGTGCACTGCCACCAGCCACACGTCCAACACGCCGCGCCGCCTCCGGCCACCCGCCAGGGGGCGCTCACGTCCGCGACAACAGCGCGGCCCGCCGGGCCGAACCGAACCGAACCGAGCCGCCGCTGCTCTGCACTCGGCACGGCCACACCCTGCTGCAGACCGGGCTCGTCTCTCTGTACGCGTCTGCCTGCGCATCAACACAACACGACCTTTTTTTTTTTTTTCTCTCTACCGCCATCCCTTCTTCTCGCGTTTTACTCGTTGTTGCAGCAGCGGCGCACACCTACACATCCACAGCCCCAGCCGAGCCGAGCCGGCCTCACCTCAGGGCCCGCCGCCAGCGTCTCCTCCTCGGGCACAGGTGCGGTGCTGTGGCCGCCCATCCAACCGCATTGCTGGCCGTCCAGCCGCCAGGCGTTCCCACTGCCGCGAGCCACGCCGCGCACCGACCCTGCTGCAGAAAACGAAGCATAGCCAGAGACCGACCGATACACAAAGCAAGCCGTCGCCTCGCCTCTTGTCCTTCCTGCCTTCCTTTCGCCCCCCCCCCCCTCCTTTTTTTTTTTTATTTTGTTTTCTTCTTTCTTTCTTTCTTTGGCCCTCTCTCCTTCCCGCCCCATGGCGGTTACGGCACCGCCTGCAGCGGCAGATTTTTTGCGCCCACACGCCTACTCCTACCACCATTAACCTTGCCCTGCCCATCAACGTCGCAGTCGAACCGACGCTTGCCAACACACTGCCCACGTTCCTTTCTCTTTTCGGCCTACGCCCATTACGCGCCGCCGCCACAGCACCTTCCCTTCCCACAACACACCGACGTCATCACACGCACCCACAAACAGGGGCCACGACCGTGTTCCTCGCCCACTCCCATCCCGCACGGTACGCACATTCCCAACTACTACCGCGCACCCTCCCTTTCCAATCTGTGTGTCTCTGTGTCTGTGTCCTGTGTCCTGTCCGCGCGTGACGCCTCTCAACATCCGCCGTCCCCCGTCCCGTTTTCGCCCCCATGCCGTCGTCGCGCCGCCTCCTCCCCGTCCACCGCCGCCCCTGTCCGCCCCGCACCACACCATACACCGCTGCTTGTCCCGGCCGTTGCCACCAAAGGCGCCGACCGCAAACGCGCCACGCCGCAGCCCCCGTGCGTCTCGCTCGCTTGCATCTCCGTGCCGACGCTGCCTCTCTTCCCGCTCGCACTCGACCTCGACAACACAGTCTTTGGCTCCGCCACTGCGTGTTCCGGTGGTACGCACGCTGCAACACGTATGTATTCGTTACCAGAGCGATGGCGAGGCATGACAGCATCTCTGTCTGACCAGAGAGTTATTTATCGTTGCTAGTCGGCGCTTGGACCGCGCCAGACGACAGTAGTGGCACGCACCGGGTCGCCAGGAACAGTTGTTATATATATTGTAGCGCGAGTCGGGAGAGGTAGTAGTCGGTCGACAGTAGTAGCGGGTGGACGGTTGTACTGAGCGGGCGTCGGCGGCGTGCTCTGCTCGTCTCGCGACTCTGGTCACGGTTCGGGACGATGTATAGTATATTGTGTTATAATCAAAAGGTAGTGTGAAGCTGCATTGCGCAAATCTGATAACGTATGTTCATTGTACTTATTTTGTTCAACAACAAAAGCCCCACTATTACTTTTTTCTAAAGCAACTTTTGTCTTTTAACGAAAAACATTCACTTTTTAAAGACTACTTCCTATGGCATTTCCCTCCAAGGAGTGCAATTAATTACCAGCCAGCACTCATTCATTGCACACAGCTGTGTAAGGGGTATCTACAATTGAGGAGCGGATATAAATGCAACTTTTTTGTTTTTTTTTTTTTTTTTGTGTGTTGTAACCTCCCCGCAAAATTTAAAATAATGGACAATGTTATTTACGGATGCTAATGGACATTGCGCTAATTGTAACCTCGCCCACAATGAGAGGTATTGAAAATGGCAACAAAAATGTGAAATTCGCAATCCGACTCAAATATAAATTCTTCACAACATTTAAAGTCCGTTCAGTGACAAGAAACTTCAATTGAGCCGAAATATCGGTCTTTGGCCCTGTGCAAAACAATCAGAATTAAAGTCTTACCTCAGAATAAATGGATGTCACATTTCTGCTCTTGTTGTTGCGCAGCGCTTGGAGGAACTGCATTGCAAATAATAATATTCTCTTTTTTTGTGATTTTAGTGAAATTTTTCTTCAAAGAAGTGGAATGAAATGGGAAGTGCAACGAACTCTTTAGTTCAATAAAACATTACATTTTTGAAAAATGCTTTTGAAATAAAAATTATTTTTGGGGAACTTGTTGGAGAATTAATTACAATAAATATAATTTTTCATTATCTAATGATTATATTAATTAACAGTATACCTCCTTCACCATCTTGACCAGTGTTGCCGACCGCCTACATCACACAACCGCACTCGGCTGCTACTACTGACCGACCGCTCTGCATGACGACTATTAGCGTACTGCACGCGACGACTACTGACAGAGTACAGCCCTCAACTAGACAGAGCTACAGACTCGCAACGACTGACTGACTGACTGACTGACTGACTGACTGACTGAGAACCGCTCGCAACACTCGCGCGGTCCAGCGCAAACTCTCTGGTCACAGATGCTACAATGTCTCGCCATCGCTGCTATGTTACATACGTGTTTCAGTGTCTTTTTCATTGGGGTAACGATCTTTGGCTCTTTTTATTCTGAATACAGGGCCAAAGGTCAACGCTGCTGCCCTTATACAATTTATCAGGTTCCATTATGTCTGTTGCAATGTTACATACGGTTCATTCTTTCATTAATATTATCGTTGGGTTTGTTTTGTAGGGACGTTAACATTCTGGCACATTTTTATTATCATCGGACTCTCTGCTATTTGTGCAGGGAGGTTATACCTGGGTCCATTTCCATTTCCATTTCCATTTACATTTTAATATTGATAGACTTTTTGTTTTCTTTTTTTGTTTCTTGTTGTTTTTCCTTCTTTTTTCTTGTTGTTTTTTTTTCTTTCTTTTTTTTTGTTTTGTTTTGTTTTTCCCGCTCTCACCACCACCGCCGCATCACGCCTTCCGTTTTCTTCTTGGTTTCTTTTCTGTTCTTCAACTGCTTCAACATCACCGCGCCCCATTTCCACACCACAGCCATCAGCCTCCAAGACGGGCAGGCGCAGTGTGCCATTTCCGGCGCACAAGCACACCCGTACGGTACTCTCCTCGCCCCCACGCCACCAACAACACAGCGACCACGCGGCTTTCAGGCATGGCATGGCACGGCACGGCACGGCACCGGCGAAATGCGCCGCCCCCGCCCCTCCGCGCATCCGTCCGTCTCGCCACGTTCACTGACAGCCGCGTCTGCGGCTACACCACGACAACCACAACACAACACCGCTCCCCTCCCTGGCAACTCATTGTTTTTCTCCTCCTCTTTTGCACAAACCACAACGCCGAGCACAGGCGCAAGCCACCCACACCGCGCCCCTCCCCGTCCCGTCTTTGGCCGCCGCTCCTCGTTTCCTCGTTTGCCCCCTCCCATCTCCCGAAATGCCATGCCAGCAGCGTTACGCATGCCCCTCCCCTGTCCACACAACACTACCGCCAAACGAACAGCCTTCCGGGCCACATGCAGGGCACGCCCACCTCCAAACACTGCCAATTCACGGACGCACGCACGCACACACACACACACACACACACACACACACACACACACACACACACACACACACACTTTCCCGACACCTTTCTGTACGGAGGGTGCGTCATCTCGACCGTGACAGAGTGACGCCAACTATCGACGATCCATTTCCCCCCACTGGTAAAACACGTCCACTAACACCTACATACATCATTCAAGTACACAGACAATAGCATACACACAATGGGAGGGCACACGAACATGGACGGCACGGCACTGTCACACACTCTTCCTCAGAACCAACCATACCAACAAACGTTACGTACAACCGGGAAAGCGAAAGCGAAAGCAAAAGCAAAAAGCAAAGGCCAATGCAGCCGTCAAAGGTAACGTTCACCACGGCAGACACTTGCAGCCGCGCCGCCGTTAAACGCATTTCAGTGCGGCTCCAATACGCCTCCGACACGGGAACGTTCCGTTGCTCTACGAATGCGTTTCTCCCCTTTTTCCCTTCCTCTCTCTTTTGCCCCCCCCCCCTCTGTCCTTTCCTCCTGCACTCTTGCCTCCTTCCTCACGTTCTGCCCAGACATTCGACCGATCAAAGTCAACCTGTCGTTACCGTTCTCAGCGCGACGGTGTACAACAGTATGACGGGTGTGCCCACGACTTCGGTTCAGTTGCGTGACGCCGGTCTATCGCGCCGATCGACAGTTACTCAGGGGGGCGACGGATCGGACCACGTCACCGACACACAAAACACTTTCAAACAAACAAATACATACCGGATGGACACAGACAAACACGTGTACAGACATTCGCCAAAAACGGCCGCCGCCGCCGCCGCCGTCGTCTAGCGTCGCGCTTACTGTACTGCACTGGACACGCGTGCATCTTGAATGACGACATCGGTGTGCGTGCGTCGTACGCAATCAGTCAGACACGGCTATCAAAAATCAGAGTCGAATGGTACATCATCGTGCGTGTCGCCGTACACGTACAGTACAATGCAACAACAATGCGTCTTCATGGCACGTTCATTTCAACGTCACTCACACACCTCCACGCTGCAGTTACGTCGCACCATTGTCAAACTCGGCGTACAGCAAAGGGAATAGTGGGCGGCAAACAAAAACCACAAAAAAAAAACAACATTTCACATTTCACCCTCGCCATGTATGATGTGCAAAAAACAAACCCGCAAACGGCCGTCGTTACGGTGACACAAAAGTCGGCGATCGCACTGTCCCCCCTCGCAGACAGGTAACACACACACCAACAACACCAAATGGGTCAAAAACCACGCCAACGAGGCGTGCCACCATTCCACGCCACGGCGACCAACCTCGTGGCCGTACCCCGCGCAACACGCTTTGACGCGCCCCCCCACCCACAATCAAAATGCACACATACATCACAGCCGTCCACACAAACAACAACAACAATTCCGCCCTTCCCGCAAAAGGCAAGTTGGTGGCCCTGAAAAGGGCCGTTTTGCCGCTCTCGCAACGGAGGAGCATTCTCTCTCCATCCTTCCTTCCGTTCCAGAGCCACCTCCTTACTTGGAGCTCGTGTACTTGGTCACCGCCTTCGTGCCCTCGCTCACGGCGTGCTTGGCCAGCTCGCCAGGCAGCAACAGCCGCACAGCGGTCTGGATCTCGCGGGACGTGATGGTCGAGCGCTTGTTGTAGTGCGCCAGGCGAGAAGCCTCGGCCGCAATGCGCTCGAAAATGTCGTTCACGAAGCTGTTCATGATGCTCATCGCCTTCGACGAGATGCCCGTGTCAGGGTGCACCTGCTTCAGCACCTTGTAGATGTAGATGGCATAGCTCTCCTTCCTCTTGCGCTTCTTCTTCTTGTCGCCCTTCGAAATGTTCTTCTGCGCCTTGCCAGCCTTCTTGGCGGCCTTCCCGCTAGTCTTGGGCGGCATCTCGAACCAACGTACGGCGGCAGCAGCAACACCAGTAGCAAGCGCTCCGCTCTAGTCAGCGTCTCCCCACACAGTGGCACCCGCCCGCCGACATGAAAATGGCTGGGTCTATACCCATGGTGTACTTGAAGAACCAGCGTCCTTGAAACGCTCTGTCTTACGAGGTGTTCCTTTATGGTGCGGATTCAGGGTTATATATGGTACTGGCTAGGGGTCGGTTTTCCCCTGGATAGATGATGGTTGTGGAGGCGGCAGCGATGATGATGTAAGTGTAAGTTTGCACATGAATTTATATGACTAACGCCTGAATTGGCGATGGATGGTGGCGATTGGTGCTCTCTGGCCAGGGTTTTCATTCCTTCCCAGAGAGTTGATGAGTTGGTGTGGTGATGCATTGGATGATTCGTAGAATTTTAATGATTTTTGTTTTATGAGGTGATAGAATGATGGCTGTCCTAACATTGCTCTGATCTCCTCATTGCTCGAGAACCATGGAGCGTCTGCAACTATACGGAAGGCTTTGTTTTGGATGATTTCCAACTGTTTAAGGTTGGTGTCTGCTGCCATACTCCACGCTTCTGAACCGTAGAGCATGGCTGGCAGGATGATCGTTTTCCAAATTTTGAGCTTGGCAGGTATTGTGAGTCCCCTGCCTTTAAGGAGAGGATATAACTGAAAGAGCCGGGCGGAGCCCTTGTTTCTGGCCTCTTTAATGTGATGCACAAATGTCAGATTCTTATCCAGTTTTAGCCCGAGGTAGGTAACTACTTCTCTCCAGGGTAGTACCTGGTTGTTGTGCGTGATGTTCACTATGGGGCGTTTTATTTTGTGGCTGAATAAGATAGTCTGGCATTTGTCTGCGTTTATCTTTATTTTCCACAGATTGCACCACTTTGTCACTTTATCTAGGTGTCGCTGTAGGCGGTAGGCTAGATAGTTGATGTTTCTGCCACTGTGGTATAATGCAGTGTCATCTGCATATAGGGCAATGTTACCGCCCGGCTCCTTCGGCAGATCATTGGTGTATAGTAAGTATAGGAGGGGGCCAAGCACAGATCCCTGTGGGACACCTGCTTCTATTTGTTTTAGCTCGCTGTCTGCTCGATCTACTGTAGAGTAAAATGTCCTTTCCACCAGGAACGAGTGGACTATTTTAAGCAGGTGAAGTGGGCAATTCATCTTCGACAGCTTGTATAGCAGGCCGCCATGCCAAACCCGGTCGAACGCTTTTTCAATGTCCAGGAAAATGGCAGCTGTGCTATTGCCCTGGCTCTTCTCTGTGCAGATGTGCTCCACCAGACGAATGGCTTGTTGTGTTGTGCTATGCCCAGCACGAAATCCAAATTGTTCAGGGATAAGGATATTGTTGGCAGATAGGAATTGTAGTAGGGAGTTTTGGATGAGGATTTCAAGTAATTTAGACAGGTGGTTTAGCAGGGAGATTGGTCGATAGTTTTGAGGGAATAGGTGATCTTTATTTGGTTTTGGAATTGATATTACTTTAGCAACCTTCCAGGTTGAAGGGAAATATTGTGCTGTAAGACAATTATTTAAGATGGCAGTGAGATGGGAGATTGCAGGTTGGGGGAGGGCCTTAAGGAAGGATGGTTTGATGTTGTCAGGACCAGGGGCTTTTGCAGTGCCGATTCGCCTGATGATAGCAGCAACTACACGCTCGCTGGTCAGTTCAAAGGTCGTGTCGGACCTGGTGCGAAGTCTACGATGGAGGTGTCGTTCTACCCGCTGTTCCAGGGCGTCTGCTTCGTCCTCGTCGTCCTCTATGACATTCTCCCGGAATTGGAGCTCGAGGGTGTTTGACATGGCAGTCGCTTTGTCCTCCGGCGTGTATACCAAGCCGTTCTGCCCGTGTAATGGTCTGTTGGCTTTGTGGGGTTGCCGCCTAGCTTTTATTATCCCCCAGAACTTTTCAGGATTTCTCTCAGCTGCCTGAAGACTTTGTTCCCACCTGGAACATCGCAGGAGTTTCAGTCTGGTTTGGATTTCATGGGCCATTTGATTCATGCGTCTCCTATCCTGGGGGTCTCGGTAGGTCTGCCATCTTTTGCGCATGCGGTTTTTATCTGAGATTAATTGTGCTAGTTCTGGGGGCAGGTTGGATCGCCCATTGTTGTGTGTGAGGCACCCGCCGCCAGCCGCCGCCGCACCTTTACCAGCTCGCCCTGTTGCGGCCGCCGACCAATGGGGCGCGCGCGCAACCGGCCGCCGCACCCGAGCCCATAAAGCACCCCCACCCCGGCTGCGCCGGCACGCACTCCGCTGCTCGACTCGCTGCCGCTCGCACCGGTCGTTTTCGTTTCCTTCTCGTGTGCACCGTCGCTAGCCCATCGCCATGTCCGGACGCGGAAAGGGAGGCAAAGTCAAGGGCAAGTCAAAGTCCCGCTCAAGCAGGGCTGGGCTCCAGTTCCCGGTCGGCAGAATCCACCGCCTCCTGCGCAAGGGAAACTACGCAGAGCGCGTCGGCGCCGGGGCGCCCGTCTACCTCGCCGCCGTCATGGAGTACCTCGCGGCTGAGGTGCTCGAGCTGGCCGGAAACGCGGCCCGCGACAACAAGAAGACGCGCATCATCCCGCGCCACCTGCAGCTTGCCATCCGCAACGACGAGGAGCTCAACAAGCTCCTGTCGGGCGTCACCATCGCACAGGGTGGTGTCCTACCCAACATCCAGGCCGTCCTGCTGCCAAAGAAGACCGAGAAGAAGGCCTAAAGGAGGCCAGGCAATCGCAGCGCCGCGTGCTCCCCTGCACGCAACGCGCTTTGCCGGCTCGGCTCGGCCCGGCCCACAACAATCGGCCCTTTTCAGGGCCACCACACAAACCTACGTCCAAAGCAAAATTTCAGTCGTCCTCGCCGCACCTTGTTTTGTTTCAACTTTGCACTTTCACAGCACAGCCGCCGCCGGCGCACGTCCGCCATCTTGTCGTCCACACAGCCCGCACACACACACACACACACACACACACACACACACACACATTTTGCACGGTCGCAGAGTCGCCTTCCAAACGACAACGGCAGCAATAATGACCATTGTTAAAGGGAGGCGTGTCGACACACCGCCCTCCACTCCCGCGCGCAACGGCCGTCGACACGAACGAAACAGCTGATCCGGCCGCCTATGCCCACACGCCTTGCCTCGGAAACCCCAACGCCGCCGCAAACACACAGAGCCAAACCACGCAAGCAAATAATTACCGCCTCTCTCGCACAACAACACACAGCCCGCCATCTCCGTCGCGATCGATACAAAGACACACAATAACAAACACAAACGAAGCAGCTCCACACACAGCCAGCCACATGACACGTTTCCTTTCCTTCTCCCCTCCCAGCCACATCACGTCGCTCAAACGGAAAGAAAGAAAGAAACAAACAAACAAACAAACAAACAAACAAACGAACAACACAGCGCACACACACGCAGCAACAACAACAACAACAACACAGACTCTTTCGCACTTTTCAACTTCCGAACAGTGTGGTGGCCCTGAAAAGGGCCGTTTTCTAGTCTCTCCCACCCACAAGCACGGCCGCGGGAAGGCCAGCGCCCGCTGCGACGCAGCCTAACCGCCGAAACCGTACAGGGTGCGCCCCTGCCTCTTCAGGGCGTACACCACGTCCATGGCCGTCACAGTCTTGCGCTTGGCGTGCTCAGTGTACGTCACCGCGTCGCGGATCACGTTCTCCAGGAACACCTTCAGCACCCCGCGGGTCTCCTCGTAGATCAGACCAGAGATGCGCTTCACGCCGCCCCTGCGAGCCAGGCGGCGGATGGCGGGCTTCGTGATGCCCTGGATGTTGTCGCGCAACACCTTGCGGTGCCGCTTGGCGCCACCCTTGCCGAGCCCCTTTCCTCCCTTGCCGCGGCCTGTCATCCTTCCTTCCTCGGGCAAAGCAAAACGTGCACAAACAGCAGCTGCAGCGGCTGGCGAGTCGGCTACGGTCTGCGCCCAGCGCGCCCGCCGCCCCCCTATATAGACTCTGGCCCGCCCTCCCCCCACCACGCGCAACCGAGGGCATATAAGCGCAGCACGGAGGCGCGCGGGCCCGTTGTCAAGGCAGCACCGGACGCCGCGCCGCACCTAACCTCCACGCACGCCGCTCCGCTACCGCCAACGCTACCGCCATGGCCCGCACAAAGCAAACGGCCCGCAAGTCCACCGGCGGAAAGGCGCCGCGCAAACAGCTCGCCACCAAGGCGGCGAGGAAGAGCGCGCCCGCCACCGGAGGCGTCAAGAAGCCCCACCGCTACAGGCCGGGCACCGTCGCCCTGCGAGAAATCAGGCGCTACCAGAAGAGCACAGAGCTGCTCATCCGCAAGCTGCCATTCCAGCGCCTAGTGCGCGAGATCGCCCAGGACTTCAAGACCGACCTGCGCTTCCAGAGCTCCGCAGTCATGGCCCTGCAGGAGGCCAGCGAGGCCTACCTCGTCGGCCTCTTCGAAGACACCAACCTGTGCGCAATCCACGCCAAGCGCGTCACCATCATGCCCAAGGACATCCAGCTCGCGCGCCGCATCCGCGGCGAGCGCGCCTAAACCGCGCCGCGGCACCGCACCGCACAAACAAAAACGGCCCTTTTCAGGGCCACTAACATCTCTCCGTCGCGAGCAAACTTTGTCGGTCGCCTGCCTCTCGCCCCGCAACCCAAAAACAAAAACCACCACTTCCCGTCCGTCCGCCACACACACCCGCTCACTCTGCCTGCCTGCTAGCAGCGCGCAACAATCACACATCATCCCTCCCCGGCGCTCAAAGCGCACAATACCCAACGGCCGACGTCACACCGCACGGGTGGCTGGCCGGCCGCCGCTTTCGTTTCGAAAACAAAAAAAACCCGCACTCCACTCCGACGGCCAACGGCCAGGCAGGCGCGCTCGCTCGCTCTACACGCCACCGAAATCCCCGCCGACTCCTTCCACATCTCAACGTGCCCCCCGTTGCAAAACATAACACACACAAAGAAACAAAACAAAGACCAGACACGACTAGACAAGACACACATCCGAGAAGAACGAACGCAGGCAAGCCAACCAACGTATTCAAACAAAACAACGTGACAGAAAACCAACCGTCGGCCGCCGCCACAAACACGGCGACAATCAACCACGACAACAACAACACCGCTTACCGCTACCGCCGCCCACACCCGCCACCGACCCCCGCAATCAAACCACCACGGCACGCAAACAGCATCCCCACGGGCATACAGACAGACACCCACACCAAACGCAACACGACAATCAAAACCTTCCCCGACGTGCTTTGATGGCCCTGAGAAGGGCCGTTTTGGGCCGCGCGTCTCTTGCGCGCCACTAGACGACGACGGGGGGTGGGGACGACGGGGTCAAGCGCCAAACCCTTCCTTTCCCATCTCTTTCTCCTCTACTCTACTCTACTTCTTCTTCTTGGGCGAAGCCTTCGCCTTAGACGGCGTCGTCGCCTTCTTCGGGCGCGGCGCCTTCGGCTTCTTCGTCGGAACCTTGGCGGCCTTCTTCGCCTTCGACGGCGACTTGGCCTTGGCCGGCTTGGCCGCAGCCGCCTTCTTCGCACCCGCGGGAGCGGCCGACGCCGCAGACGCCTTCTTGGCGGCGCCCGCCTTCCGACCGGTCGCCGCCTTCACGCCACCAGCCTTCTTTGCGCCGGCCGCACGGGCGCCCTTCTTCTCCTTGCTGGCCGGAGCGGCGCGCTTCTTCTTGGCACCGCCAGCACGAGCCTTGCCGCCCTCGGCCGCCCCCCCGCCGCCGGCGCCGGCAAGCTTGAACGAGCCGGACGCGCCCTTCCCCTTCGTCTGCACCAGCTCGCCCGCCACGACGGCCGACTTGAGGTACTTCTTGATAAACGGCGCCAGCTTCTCCGCGTCCAGCTTGTAGTGCGCGGCTATGTACTTCTTGATCGCCTGCAGCGACGACCCGCCGCGCTCCTTCAGACTCTTGATGGCGGCCGTCACCATCTCAGAGGTGCGCGGGTGCGCAGGCTTGGCGCGCGGCTTCTTCGCAGACGACGCAGACTTGGCCTTCTTCGTAGTGCCGGTGGCGGCGGGTGCCGCAGCAGTCTCGTTCGTAGCCGCCTGATCTGCCATTTCGACGACGCGCGTAACACACAGCGAGAGCGAGAGCGAGAGCGAGCGGGACGGCAGGCACGCAAGCACAGCACAGCACGGCAGAGCAGAGCAGAGAATCACAAGGGCCCAGCCAGTGTCGCGGGCGGGCGCGGACGGCCGAGAGAGCGGCCGCCACTCTGCGCGCCGCCGCGCCGCGCCTCCCGCGCTTGCTACCCATTCGGAGTTAGTCTTTCGACGAGAGCGGACGTGTCGCGCGAGAGCTCGTTATGTCTACGGACGCTACTCCGGCTGAGGGTGTGGCGGATCGCCGTCCGGCGGAGAATACTTCGTCGGCGGCCTCATCCGGCCCCCCACCTATGATGACCAGGCAACGCCTCCGTGAGAACGATCTGTTGACGACCTGTGCAAGGACTTTGGATATCGGTATGGATTGCACTCCTGATTCTTCAGGCGACGATGACGACGGCCACCAGCAGCATAGTCGTAAGCGCACCGGGGACGCCGCCACCGAAGCAGATGACGGTTTCCGGAAGCCACCAAAGAAGAAGGTCTCGAAGCAGCCGCAGCGGCGGCCTGACACGGACGCGGTGCCAACGTCTAACCGCTACGACGTCATTCAAGACGGCGCGGACGGCGTTCCACCGCCCCAGCAGCAGCAGCAACAGCAGGGGGCGCAGCAGCAACCGTCCCAACCTCAGCTGCAGCGGAAGGTGCCGCCCATTGTGTTGCAGTTTAAGAATTCCTACAAGCAACTGCACACGTGGTTAAAGGAACATTGTAAGCAGTCATTTACTGCCAAGCAGACGGGGGGTGATACCCTCAAACTCAGCCTCTCCTGTACTGAGGATTATGTGACTGTAATGGATATGGTTGGGCGAGAGGGTATCCCCATGTATACCTATCCAGCGGTACGTCCGCCGACTCTGAAGGCGCTGTTGAAGCACATTCCGGCGTCTCTCACCCATGACGAACTGAAGGAAGAACTGGAGGACCTCGGCTTCGTCGCGACGGTGGTGGATTACCATCGTATGCCCGGGACCAATCAGCTTACTGGCCACCGCGTCGTCGTCCTGCAGGACACTCCTCGGCATCGGGAAATATTCCAGCTAACCAGGATTTACGACCTCTCCGTCACCGTGGAACGTCTGCGGAAGTCCCGTGGCCCGGTCCAATGCTTCCGGTGCCAAGGGTTCAACCACGTGGCCCGTCACTGCACTATGCCGCCTATGTGCGTCAAGTGTGGTGCTGGCCACGACAGCCGCCTTTGTCCACGAAGCAAGGAAGAGCCGCCCGTCTGTGGCCTGTGTGGAGGCAGTCATCCTGCCAATTTTCGTTCCTGCGCGAAGCATAAGGAGGCTAGCCGTCGGCAGCGGGGTCTTCCTCCCGTCCCGCCTTCCCGACGTGCTGATACCCGCCGGCGGCGCCAACCGCCGCCCACACGGCCGGCCAATGACAACCGTACGTGGCCCTCCCTCATGGAACGCCGGTCCGCGAGGATCCAGCCCGGTATCACAGTGGCCGATGCCCTGAAGGGCGTCTCCCACCCACGGGCTACTGCAGCTGCCGAGGTGCCAAGCGTCCCGCCGCCTCTTCCGCGCCAGGACCGCCAGCCAGCTTCTCCTTCACCCACTGCGGTGCCTACTGTTGGGCTCCATGACGTTTTCCAGCTGCTGCAGCATCTGACCACGATGGTGACCGAGTTGACCCATGCCATCGTCAACCTGCCTGCAACCATCGCCGCCACGGTGGAGGCGACGATCTCACGCAGCCTTCAGGCTCCTACTGCAGACACTTCCGTAGCCCAGCATGCCTAGACGCCGCCGCTTGGATGATTTCCGCATCGTGGCTTATAACGCCGCCAACCTCACCTACGACCTTGAGGAGCTCCGGCAGTTCTTGTTTGAACATGACGTGGACATATGCCTGGTGAATGAGACGTTTCTCAAACCAGGCATCCGCTCCAACATCGCAAATTACCGATGCTTTCGGACCGACAGACCGACGCAGGGGGGTGGCACGGCGATCTTCATCCGCTCCTCCATCCCGCATTGTGAAATTCAACCGCCTGCCATCGGGTCTATAGAAGTCACTGCTGTCCAGGTTGAAACAGCCACTGGACCAGTCACGTTTATGGCTGTCTACCGGAGCCCTCGCCGCCAGCTCCTCATCGATGATGCCCGTCTCCTTCTGCGGACTCCAGGCAAATATTTCATCGCAGGTGACCTCAATTGCAAACATGCGGCCTGGAATTCATTGGTCACTAATCGTAATGGGCGCCTTCTACTCCAGGCCACTGAAGAGGTGAATGCGTATGTCTGTGGTCCCGTGGAGCCAACGTGTTATCCAAGCAGAGGGAGGCCTGACGTACTTGACATCGCTATTACTCGGGGACTTAATCAGTTCCTGACTGCTGACGTTCTCCACGCCCTGAACTCCGACCACCTGCCAGTTCTCTTTCAACTGGACGTCGCCCCGGTGCAGAGTACAGGCCGCCTCAATCTCAACCGCACGGACTGGCCGTGCTTTCAGCGTCGAGTTACTGCAGCCCTGCAGCGACAGGTGGATGGCGTCGGAGTTCACGAGGCCTCTGCAGCCCAGTTTGCTGATACACTCACAGCAGCTCTGGTGGGAGCGACGCCCCGCCTGCGCACCAGCACAGTCGCATCTTCCGCTCTCCCAGCGGAAATCCTCCAGGACATCCGCACACGTAATCGCCTCTGCAAGGAATGGCGTGTGACCAGGGACCCACAGCAGAAGCGCCACATCAACAGCCTGCGCCGTGACATCAAGGCCGCAATTGTCCAGCATAAGAATCGACGCTGGGCTGAGAAACTGCAGGCGTTCACCCCTGACCCCATGCACTGGAATGCGGTCCGCTTTTTTACGAAGCGCAGGACACGGATGCCCCCTCTTGCAACACCGACTGGGACGGCCTATCTACATGAGGATAAGGCGAATCTCCTTGCGGACATCTTTCAGGAGAATTTTACCCCCCTTCAAGAAGATGTGGACCAGCTACACGTCGACCAGGTTGACGCAGCGGTGCAGACCATCCTCCACGGGGACGGGGAGGAGGACCGTGACGACATACCACCTATTTCAGTGGCCGAAGTCCGTGCAAGCATCAAGGCTCTCCCGGCGTCCAAGGCTCCAGGTGTTGACGACGTTACCGGCCGGGTCCTGAAGAACCTGCCGCTCCTGGCTGTGGTTCATCTCACTGCCATCTTCAATTGGGTTCTGCGGACTCGCACCTACCCTGCAGCGTGGAAGCACTCCATCGTTATTGCTGTTCCTAAGCCGGGCAAGGATCGGAAGGACCCAAAATCCTACCGGCCTATCAGTTTGCTTCCGCACATCAGCAAGCTGTTTGAGCGGCTTCTTCTTCAGCGACTCCGGACCATCCTGGATATTCGGGAAATCCTCCCCCCGGAACAGTTTGGATTCCGCAGCGGCCACTCCACGACCCAGCAGATTGTACGTGTTGTGGAGTACATCACTCGCGCCTTCAACAACCGGGAGTACTGTGGAGCGGTTCTTCTAGATGTCACGAAGGCCTTTGACAGTGTTTGGCATGCTGGACTTCTCTGGAAGATGGACCACCTTGGCATTCCCCGAGCGTACGTGCGCCTCATTGCGTCGTACCTGCAGCACCGTACTTTTGCTGTCCGCGTTGACGCGGCTCTCTCCACTGCCAGACCTATCGTCGCCGGGGTGCCGCAGGGCTCCGTCCTGGGCCCCGTCCTTTATACTATATTTACCTCGGACCTTCCGACGTCGCCCCGAGTGGAGAAAGCCGTCTACGCCGACGATACGATGCTCTACACCAGGAGCCGGTGGCATGCCGCCATGCATTCCCGGTTGCAGCAGGCATGCGACGACCTCGAGATCTGGGCAGCTCGCTGGCGCATCCGGTTCAACCCCCTGAAGACGCAGGCCATCGTCTTTACGAGGAAGACGACGATGCCGGCCCCGCCACTTCGACTCTATGGGACCGCCCTCCCCTGGCAGAAGACCGTCCGGTACCTGGGCGTTATCATGGACGATCGCCTACTGTGGAAGCCACACATCGACGCCGTGCGTGCCAAAGTCCACCAGCGGATGGGTGCGCTGTACCCGTTCCTTAATGAAGGGTCTGAACTCTCCATCCGGAATGGCCTCCTCATCTTCCGCTTATTTATACGCCCAATTGTGGACTACGCGTGTGAGGCCTGGGGCAATGCGGCTCCCACGCATATTCAGCGTCTTCAGGCGCAACAGAATAAGATCCTCCGGCGGGTCTTCCATGTACACCCGCAGTTTCCGCATCAATACCTCCACCATGCAGCTGATGAACTGGAAGTGATGCCCCGCATCCAGCAGAATGCCGGCCGTTTTTACCGACGGTCGCGCGCCTCTGCCAATCCCCTCATTCGAGACGTTGGCGCACCTCAAGATGTTCGTGACCGCTATCAGCGGCCTGTTGCACTCCTCGACCGCTGAGACTCGGGAGTGCACCCAGCGGACGCTGCTTGCAGCTCCGTCCCTATGATTTTCTTTTTATGATCCCGCATACCCCGATGCCATACACCAAATAAAGAAGTTCAACACACCCTTTCTCCTCTGACGAATGCAGGCAATGCCGTCAGGTAAATCCTGTGTTGCTCTCCTCTTCTTGGGACATAACGACTGGCGGATGGGCGCTTGCTACCGCCCAACGTCCGACAGCCTGTGCGGAGCAGCCCCAAAGCTGCGCCACAACCGCCCGCGCCTTTCAAACCACCGAGGATGGGGCTACACACAGCCACACCACAGTCGCCAACCAGTCGCCACGGCAGCGCCGCAAACCACGGCCAAACTGCAGCTACCGCGCGCTACAGCCTGGGTCGGCCCGCCGAGAATCGCCGCCCCCGCCCAAATGCCGCCCCCACAGCCCCAGCCGACGACCCGCCACAATGGCCAAACCTTCGGCAAAACTCCCACACCGTCGCCGCGGCAGCCCGGCCAGCGCGGCCGGCGCCACAGCCACACAAGCCGAGGCGTGCGGCGATGACGGCCGTGCAAACGCGCCTCCGCCGCCCCATCGCCTTCCGTCGCCCTCCCGCCGTTTCCCGATCGGCCCGCAGCCGTCGGGCCACATCGCGCGCCGTCCTCCTCCTCTCGCCCGCCAACATTCACAGCCGTTTCTCAACAATTGCCCGCCGCAAACGGACGCCGCCTGCGCAACAGGCGCCGCCGCCCCTCGCCGCTTCCGACCCAACCCCTCGACCGAGGCAAACCGCAATCCGAATCTACAGACCAACCCAATCTGCCGTCAGCACACACGACAGCCGACCTTACACGTTGCGCGTTACACATTACGTTTACACGTCTAGGTTAGGTTCGGTTAGGTTAGGTGGACGTGGGTTAGGTTAAGGGGACTTGGGTTAGGTTAAGCGTCAAACTTAGGTTAAGCATTCAAACACGTCAGGCGTCAGAGGTTAGGTTAGGTTAGGTTACGTTAGGTTACGTTACACGTTAGGTTAAGGGGTCAGTGCTAGGTTAAGAAGCGTCAAACGTAGGTTAAAAAAGCGTTCAAAACGTGAGGCGTGAGCCGCCGGACAGCTTACCTTACGTAGACGTTTGGGGCTCACAGGCTGAGCTCACCTCACCACACCACAGGTTAGGTTCGGTTCGGTTCGCTCGGCTCAGCGTAAAGCGCCGAGGTCAGGGTTACGTTCGTTCACCTTCGGGCGCCACACTTTCGGTTGAAAGGTCGCGACGGGACGACGTCGGCAGGCACCGCCGCAAACGGACAAAAACGTACAGACGACGTCGAAAACCGCCGACAGACGGGGGAGCAGCACGACCACGACCAGATACCGAGCGCGAACGAGACGCACGCGAACCACCCCCACCGGCCAAAGGGCACCACACAACAACCCAGAGCACCACGTGTCGACACCACAGCAACCCGCCGCTCACGCGACATGGCTGGCACCGAAGGGCAACCGCCCGCAACTGCGCTTTCCGCGCCGGCCCGGATGCACGTCGTGCTACAACAACACCACTACCGTACACAGCCGCTGTTCACAACATCACTATCATGCGCGCCCGCGGCTCGCCGCCGTCGCAGTCGCAGCCCCAACGCCAGCACTTTTGCACCACCATTCACACGCACCGCAACACAGCTCGCCGACACAGCCGAACAAAACAAACACCACACAACAACAGCAACAACGCCGCCGCCTCTACTCGTGCCGGCGACCCACCCCGCCGATGGCGCACCTTTCGCCAGCCGGCAATCGACACACACGCACGCACCCACCCACCCCCCGGGGCCCAGTGCAAAAAAAAACACACAAAAACAAAAACAAAAAAAAAACAACACAAACGACACGGGAAGCGCACACCGCCACTTCGCGCGCACGCCACCAACCAGTCGTCGTCTCAAAATAACAAACACAAACAAAATAAACTAACAACTAGGGCAACACAAAACAAAAACGCCTCGCACGAACCGCCCACAAAAAGGACAAGCACACGCACAGCCTCTGCTGACGACCACGACGCAGCGGCACGCTGCTCCTGTCCCGCGCCCCGCGCCCCGCGCCCCACTCGATTCACAACTCACGCGACACCGTCAACGACGGGCTCGCTTCCCGCAACCTACCACCTTTCCGCCACGACGCACAGCCCCAGCCCCACCCGACCCGACGACGCCCGTGGCAACGACTGCACTTTCACCACCGCCTCCCCCTTCCCCCCCAAAACACACACACACACACAGCCAGCCAAAAACGCACTCGCGACCCACACATGCACGTGCATCGGCACACGCCAACCAGTCAACGTCGACAACCACACGCAAGGCTCGAAACGAAACCGGCGTCCTTCCACGTTGCCATCAAGCTACCTACACGACACAAGACACAAGGAACAAACACAACAGCCGGCCCCACTAATTCCCACTCTCACGCCGCAAAAAGCACACCGAAACCGCCAAACGCACGCACATTCCCCTTCGCACTGACACCGACCGGCTCGCTACCACACACCTCTCGGCAGCCGTTTCACGCCAATTCGCCACACCGCCCACACAGTCGACAAGCGCCCGCCCTGTACGGCACACGCAACGACGCAGCGCAGCAAAGGGCGCCCGCAACACATACCTCTCCTCTCTCTCCCTCTCCGCCGCCCGACGCGCCAACCGCCACGCCACACCGCCAGCCACTCGCAAATTGTGCACTGCCACCAGCCACACGTCCAACACGCCGCGCCGCCTCCGGCCACCCGCCAGGGGGCGCTCACGTCCGCGACAACAGCGCGGCCCGCCGGGCCGAACCGAACCGAACCGAGCCGCCGCTGCTCTGCACTCGGCACGGCCACACCCTGCTGCAGACCGGGCTCGTCTCTCTGTACGCGTCTGCCTGCGCATCAACACAACACGACCTTTTTTTTTTTTTTCTCTCTACCGCCATCCCTTCTTCTCGCGTTTTACTCGTTGTTGCAGCAGCGGCGCACACCTACACATCCACAGCCCCAGCCGAGCCGAGCCGGCCTCACCTCAGGGCCCGCCGCCAGCGTCTCCTCCTCGGGCACAGGTGCGGTGCTGTGGCCGCCCATCCAACCGCATTGCTGGCCGTCCAGCCGCCAGGCGTTCCCACTGCCGCGAGCCACGCCGCGCACCGACCCTGCTGCAGAAAACGAAGCATAGCCAGAGACCGACCGATACACAAAGCAAGCCGTCGCCTCGCCTCTTGTCCTTCCTGCCTTCCTTTCGCCCCCCCCCCCCCTCCTTTTTTTTTTTTATTTTGTTTTCTTCTTTCTTTCTTTCTTTGGCCCTCTCTCCTTCCCGCCCCATGGCGGTTACGGCACCGCCTGCAGCGGCAGATTTTTTGCGCCCACACGCCTACTCCTACCACCATTAACCTTGCCCTGCCCATCAACGTCGCAGTCGAACCGACGCTTGCCAACACACTGCCCACGTTCCTTTCTCTTTTCGGCCTACGCCCATTACGCGCCGCCGCCACAGCACCTTCCCTTCCCACAACACACCGACGTCATCACACGCACCCACAAACAGGGGCCACGACCGTGTTCCTCGCCCACTCCCATCCCGCACGGTACGCACATTCCCAACTACTACCGCGCACCCTCCCTTTCCAATCTGTGTGTCTCTGTGTCTGTGTCCTGTGTCCTGTCCGCGCGTGACGCCTCTCAACATCCGCCGTCCCCCGTCCCGTTTTCGCCCCCATGCCGTCGTCGCGCCGCCTCCTCCCCGTCCACCGCCGCCCCTGTCCGCCCCGCACCACACCATACACCGCTGCTTGTCCCGGCCGTTGCCACCAAAGGCGCCGACCGCAAACGCGCCACGCCGCAGCCCCCGTGCGTCTCGCTCGCTTGCATCTCCGTGCCGACGCTGCCTCTCTTCCCGCTCGCACTCGACCTCGACAACACAGTCTTTGGCTCCGCCACTGCGTGTTCCGGTGGTACGCACGCTGCAACACGTATGTATTCGTTACCAGAGCGATGGCGAGGCATGACAGCATCTCTGTCTGACCAGAGAGTTATTTATCGTTGCTAGTCGGCGCTTGGACCGCGCCAGACGACAGTAGTGGCACGCACCGGGTCGCCAGGAACAGTTGTTATATATATTGTAGCGCGAGTCGGGAGAGGTAGTAGTCGGTCGACAGTAGTAGCGGGTGGACGGTTGTACTGAGCGGGCGTCGGCGGCGTGCTCTGCTCGTCTCGCGACTCTGGTCACGGTTCGGGACGATGTATAGTATATTGTGTTATAATCAAAAGGTAGTGTGAAGCTGCATTGCGCAAATCTGATAACGTATGTTCATTGTACTTATTTTGTTCAACAACAAAAGCCCCACTATTACTTTTTTCTAAAGCAACTTTTGTCTTTTAACGAAAAACATTCACTTTTTAAAGACTACTTCCTATGGCATTTCCCTCCAAGGAGTGCAATTAATTACCAGCCAGCACTCATTCATTGCACACAGCTGTGTAAGGGGTATCTACAATTGAGGAGCGGATATAAATGCAACTTTTTTGTTTTTTTTTTTTTTTTTGTGTGTTGTAACCTCCCCGCAAAATTTAAAATAATGGACAATGTTATTTACGGATGCTAATGGACATTGCGCTAATTGTAACCTCGCCCACAATGAGAGGTATTGAAAATGGCAACAAAAATGTGAAATTCGCAATCCGACTCAAATATAAATTCTTCACAACATTTAAAGTCCGTTCAGTGACAAGAAACTTCAATTGAGCCGAAATATCGGTCTTTGGCCCTGTGCAAAACAATCAGAATTAAAGTCTTACCTCAGAATAAATGGATGTCACATTTCTGCTCTTGTTGTTGCGCAGCGCTTGGAGGAACTGCATTGCAAATAATAATATTCTCTTTTTTTGTGATTTTAGTGAAATTTTTCTTCAAAGAAGTGGAATGAAATGGGAAGTGCAACGAACTCTTTAGTTCAATAAAACATTACATTTTTGAAAAATGCTTTTGAAATAAAAATTATTTTTGGGGAACTTGTTGGAGAATTAATTACAATAAATATAATTTTTCATTATCTAATGATTATATTAATTAACAGTATACCTCCTTCACCATCTTGACCAGTGTTGCCGACC
This sequence comes from Schistocerca piceifrons, assembly GCF_021461385.2. Lineage (NCBI taxonomy): Eukaryota > Metazoa > Arthropoda > Insecta > Orthoptera > Acrididae > Schistocerca > Schistocerca piceifrons. The sequence continues at coordinate 13,583 of NW_025727001.1, read as the reverse complement.
GCCTACATCACACAACCGCACTCGGCTGCTACTACTGACCGACCGCTCTGCATGACGACTATTAGCGTACTGCACGCGACGACTACTGACAGAGTACAGCCCTCAACTAGACAGAGCTACAGACTCGCAACGACTGACTGACTGACTGACTGACTGACTGACTGACTGAGAACCGCTCGCAACACTCGCGCGGTCCAGCGCAAACTCTCTGGTCACAGATGCTACAATGTCTCGCCATCGCTGCTATGTTACATACGTGTTTCAGTGTCTTTTTCATTGGGGTAACGATCTTTGGCTCTTTTTATTCTGAATACAGGGCCAAAGGTCAACGCTGCTGCCCTTATACAATTTATCAGGTTCCATTATGTCTGTTGCAATGTTACATACGGTTCATTCTTTCATTAATATTATCGTTGGGTTTGTTTTGTAGGGACGTTAACATTCTGGCACATTTTTATTATCATCGGACTCTCTGCTATTTGTGCAGGGAGGTTATACCTGGGTCCATTTCCATTTCCATTTCCATTTACATTTTAATATTGATAGACTTTTTGTTTTCTTTTTTTGTTTCTTGTTGTTTTTCCTTCTTTTTTCTTGTTGTTTTTTTTTCTTTCTTTTTTTTTGTTTTGTTTTGTTTTTCCCGCTCTCACCACCACCGCCGCATCACGCCTTCCGTTTTCTTCTTGGTTTCTTTTCTGTTCTTCAACTGCTTCAACATCACCGCGCCCCATTTCCACACCACAGCCATCAGCCTCCAAGACGGGCAGGCGCAGTGTGCCATTTCCGGCGCACAAGCACACCCGTACGGTACTCTCCTCGCCCCCACGCCACCAACAACACAGCGACCACGCGGCTTTCAGGCATGGCATGGCACGGCACGGCACGGCACCGGCGAAATGCGCCGCCCCCGCCCCTCCGCGCATCCGTCCGTCTCGCCACGTTCACTGACAGCCGCGTCTGCGGCTACACCACGACAACCACAACACAACACCGCTCCCCTCCCTGGCAACTCATTGTTTTTCTCCTCCTCTTTTGCACAAACCACAACGCCGAGCACAGGCGCAAGCCACCCACACCGCGCCCCTCCCCGTCCCGTCTTTGGCCGCCGCTCCTCGTTTCCTCGTTTGCCCCCTCCCATCTCCCGAAATGCCATGCCAGCAGCGTTACGCATGCCCCTCCCCTGTCCACACAACACTACCGCCAAACGAACAGCCTTCCGGGCCACATGCAGGGCACGCCCACCTCCAAACACTGCCAATTCACGGACGCACGCACGCACACACACACACACACACACACACACACACACACACACACACACACACACACACACACTTTCCCGACACCTTTCTGTACGGAGGGTGCGTCATCTCGACCGTGACAGAGTGACGCCAACTATCGACGATCCATTTCCCCCCACTGGTAAAACACGTCCACTAACACCTACATACATCATTCAAGTACACAGACAATAGCATACACACAATGGGAGGGCACACGAACATGGACGGCACGGCACTGTCACACACTCTTCCTCAGAACCAACCATACCAACAAACGTTACGTACAACCGGGAAAGCGAAAGCGAAAGCAAAAGCAAAAAGCAAAGGCCAATGCAGCCGTCAAAGGTAACGTTCACCACGGCAGACACTTGCAGCCGCGCCGCCGTTAAACGCATTTCAGTGCGGCTCCAATACGCCTCCGACACGGGAACGTTCCGTTGCTCTACGAATGCGTTTCTCCCCTTTTTCCCTTCCTCTCTCTTTTGCCCCCCCCCCCTCTGTCCTTTCCTCCTGCACTCTTGCCTCCTTCCTCACGTTCTGCCCAGACATTCGACCGATCAAAGTCAACCTGTCGTTACCGTTCTCAGCGCGACGGTGTACAACAGTATGACGGGTGTGCCCACGACTTCGGTTCAGTTGCGTGACGCCGGTCTATCGCGCCGATCGACAGTTACTCAGGGGGGCGACGGATCGGACCACGTCACCGACACACAAAACACTTTCAAACAAACAAATACATACCGGATGGACACAGACAAACACGTGTACAGACATTCGCCAAAAACGGCCGCCGCCGCCGCCGCCGTCGTCTAGCGTCGCGCTTACTGTACTGCACTGGACACGCGTGCATCTTGAATGACGACATCGGTGTGCGTGCGTCGTACGCAATCAGTCAGACACGGCTATCAAAAATCAGAGTCGAATGGTACATCATCGTGCGTGTCGCCGTACACGTACAGTACAATGCAACAACAATGCGTCTTCATGGCACGTTCATTTCAACGTCACTCACACACCTCCACGCTGCAGTTACGTCGCACCATTGTCAAACTCGGCGTACAGCAAAGGGAATAGTGGGCGGCAAACAAAAACCACAAAAAAAAAACAACATTTCACATTTCACCCTCGCCATGTATGATGTGCAAAAAACAAACCCGCAAACGGCCGTCGTTACGGTGACACAAAAGTCGGCGATCGCACTGTCCCCCCTCGCAGACAGGTAACACACACACCAACAACACCAAATGGGTCAAAAACCACGCCAACGAGGCGTGCCACCATTCCACGCCACGGCGACCAACCTCGTGGCCGTACCCCGCGCAACACGCTTTGACGCGCCCCCCCACCCACAATCAAAATGCACACATACATCACAGCCGTCCACACAAACAACAACAACAATTCCGCCCTTCCCGCAAAAGGCAAGTTGGTGGCCCTGAAAAGGGCCGTTTTGCCGCTCTCGCAACGGAGGAGCATTCTCTCTCCATCCTTCCTTCCGTTCCAGAGCCACCTCCTTACTTGGAGCTCGTGTACTTGGTCACCGCCTTCGTGCCCTCGCTCACGGCGTGCTTGGCCAGCTCGCCAGGCAGCAACAGCCGCACAGCGGTCTGGATCTCGCGGGACGTGATGGTCGAGCGCTTGTTGTAGTGCGCCAGGCGAGAAGCCTCGGCCGCAATGCGCTCGAAAATGTCGTTCACGAAGCTGTTCATGATGCTCATCGCCTTCGACGAGATGCCCGTGTCAGGGTGCACCTGCTTCAGCACCTTGTAGATGTAGATGGCATAGCTCTCCTTCCTCTTGCGCTTCTTCTTCTTGTCGCCCTTCGAAATGTTCTTCTGCGCCTTGCCAGCCTTCTTGGCGGCCTTCCCGCTAGTCTTGGGCGGCATCTCGAACCAACGTACGGCGGCAGCAGCAACACCAGTAGCAAGCGCTCCGCTCTAGTCAGCGTCTCCCCACACAGTGGCACCCGCCGCCAGCCGCCGCCGCACCTTTACCAGCTCGCCCTGTTGCGGCCGCCGACCAATGGGGCGCGCGCGCAACCGGCCGCCGCACCCGAGCCCATAAAGCACCCCCACCCCGGCTGCGCCGGCACGCACTCCGCTGCTCGACTCGCTGCCGCTCGCACCGGTCGTTTTCGTTTCCTTCTCGTGTGCACCGTCGCTAGCCCATCGCCATGTCCGGACGCGGAAAGGGAGGCAAAGTCAAGGGCAAGTCAAAGTCCCGCTCAAGCAGGGCTGGGCTCCAGTTCCCGGTCGGCAGAATCCACCGCCTCCTGCGCAAGGGAAACTACGCAGAGCGCGTCGGCGCCGGGGCGCCCGTCTACCTCGCCGCCGTCATGGAGTACCTCGCGGCTGAGGTGCTCGAGCTGGCCGGAAACGCGGCCCGCGACAACAAGAAGACGCGCATCATCCCGCGCCACCTGCAGCTTGCCATCCGCAACGACGAGGAGCTCAACAAGCTCCTGTCGGGCGTCACCATCGCACAGGGTGGTGTCCTACCCAACATCCAGGCCGTCCTGCTGCCAAAGAAGACCGAGAAGAAGGCCTAAAGGAGGCCAGGCAATCGCAGCGCCGCGTGCTCCCCTGCACGCAACGCGCTTTGCCGGCTCGGCTCGGCCCGGCCCACAACAATCGGCCCTTTTCAGGGCCACCACACAAACCTACGTCCAAAGCAAAATTTCAGTCGTCCTCGCCGCACCTTGTTTTGTTTCAACTTTGCACTTTCACAGCACAGCCGCCGCCGGCGCACGTCCGCCATCTTGTCGTCCACACAGCCCGCACACACACACACACACACACACACACACACACACACACATTTTGCACGGTCGCAGAGTCGCCTTCCAAACGACAACGGCAGCAATAATGACCATTGTTAAAGGGAGGCGTGTCGACACACCGCCCTCCACTCCCGCGCGCAACGGCCGTCGACACGAACGAAACAGCTGATCCGGCCGCCTATGCCCACACGCCTTGCCTCGGAAACCCCAACGCCGCCGCAAACACACAGAGCCAAACCACGCAAGCAAATAATTACCGCCTCTCTCGCACAACAACACACAGCCCGCCATCTCCGTCGCGATCGATACAAAGACACACAATAACAAACACAAACGAAGCAGCTCCACACACAGCCAGCCACATGACACGTTTCCTTTCCTTCTCCCCTCCCAGCCACATCACGTCGCTCAAACGGAAAGAAAGAAAGAAACAAACAAACAAACAAACAAACAAACAAACGAACAACACAGCGCACACACACGCAGCAACAACAACAACAACAACACAGACTCTTTCGCACTTTTCAACTTCCGAACAGTGTGGTGGCCCTGAAAAGGGCCGTTTTCTAGTCTCTCCCACCCACAAGCACGGCCGCGGGAAGGCCAGCGCCCGCTGCGACGCAGCCTAACCGCCGAAACCGTACAGGGTGCGCCCCTGCCTCTTCAGGGCGTACACCACGTCCATGGCCGTCACAGTCTTGCGCTTGGCGTGCTCAGTGTACGTCACCGCGTCGCGGATCACGTTCTCCAGGAACACCTTCAGCACCCCGCGGGTCTCCTCGTAGATCAGACCAGAGATGCGCTTCACGCCGCCCCTGCGAGCCAGGCGGCGGATGGCGGGCTTCGTGATGCCCTGGATGTTGTCGCGCAACACCTTGCGGTGCCGCTTGGCGCCACCCTTGCCGAGCCCCTTTCCTCCCTTGCCGCGGCCTGTCATCCTTCCTTCCTCGGGCAAAGCAAAACGTGCACAAACAGCAGCTGCAGCGGCTGGCGAGTCGGCTACGGTCTGCGCCCAGCGCGCCCGCCGCCCCCCTATATAGACTCTGGCCCGCCCTCCCCCCACCACGCGCAACCGAGGGCATATAAGCGCAGCACGGAGGCGCGCGGGCCCGTTGTCAAGGCAGCACCGGACGCCGCGCCGCACCTAACCTCCACGCACGCCGCTCCGCTACCGCCAACGCTACCGCCATGGCCCGCACAAAGCAAACGGCCCGCAAGTCCACCGGCGGAAAGGCGCCGCGCAAACAGCTCGCCACCAAGGCGGCGAGGAAGAGCGCGCCCGCCACCGGAGGCGTCAAGAAGCCCCACCGCTACAGGCCGGGCACCGTCGCCCTGCGAGAAATCAGGCGCTACCAGAAGAGCACAGAGCTGCTCATCCGCAAGCTGCCATTCCAGCGCCTAGTGCGCGAGATCGCCCAGGACTTCAAGACCGACCTGCGCTTCCAGAGCTCCGCAGTCATGGCCCTGCAGGAGGCCAGCGAGGCCTACCTCGTCGGCCTCTTCGAAGACACCAACCTGTGCGCAATCCACGCCAAGCGCGTCACCATCATGCCCAAGGACATCCAGCTCGCGCGCCGCATCCGCGGCGAGCGCGCCTAAACCGCGCCGCGGCACCGCACCGCACAAACAAAAACGGCCCTTTTCAGGGCCACTAACATCTCTCCGTCGCGAGCAAACTTTGTCGGTCGCCTGCCTCTCGCCCCGCAACCCAAAAACAAAAACCACCACTTCCCGTCCGTCCGCCACACACACCCGCTCACTCTGCCTGCCTGCTAGCAGCGCGCAACAATCACACATCATCCCTCCCCGGCGCTCAAAGCGCACAATACCCAACGGCCGACGTCACACCGCACGGGTGGCTGGCCGGCCGCCGCTTTCGTTTCGAAAACAAAAAAAACCCGCACTCCACTCCGACGGCCAACGGCCAGGCAGGCGCGCTCGCTCGCTCTACACGCCACCGAAATCCCCGCCGACTCCTTCCACATCTCAACGTGCCCCCCGTTGCAAAACATAACACACACAAAGAAACAAAACAAAGACCAGACACGACTAGACAAGACACACATCCGAGAAGAACGAACGCAGGCAAGCCAACCAACGTATTCAAACAAAACAACGTGACAGAAAACCAACCGTCGGCCGCCGCCACAAACACGGCGACAATCAACCACGACAACAACAACACCGCTTACCGCTACCGCCGCCCACACCCGCCACCGACCCCCGCAATCAAACCACCACGGCACGCAAACAGCATCCCCACGGGCATACAGACAGACACCCACACCAAACGCAACACGACAATCAAAACCTTCCCCGACGTGCTTTGATGGCCCTGAGAAGGGCCGTTTTGGGCCGCGCGTCTCTTGCGCGCCACTAGACGACGACGGGGGGTGGGGACGACGGGGTCAAGCGCCAAACCCTTCCTTTCCCATCTCTTTCTCCTCTACTCTACTCTACTTCTTCTTCTTGGGCGAAGCCTTCGCCTTAGACGGCGTCGTCGCCTTCTTCGGGCGCGGCGCCTTCGGCTTCTTCGTCGGAACCTTGGCGGCCTTCTTCGCCTTCGACGGCGACTTGGCCTTGGCCGGCTTGGCCGCAGCCGCCTTCTTCGCACCCGCGGGAGCGGCCGACGCCGCAGACGCCTTCTTGGCGGCGCCCGCCTTCCGACCGGTCGCCGCCTTCACGCCACCAGCCTTCTTTGCGCCGGCCGCACGGGCGCCCTTCTTCTCCTTGCTGGCCGGAGCGGCGCGCTTCTTCTTGGCACCGCCAGCACGAGCCTTGCCGCCCTCGGCCGCCCCCCCGCCGCCGGCGCCGGCAAGCTTGAACGAGCCGGACGCGCCCTTCCCCTTCGTCTGCACCAGCTCGCCCGCCACGACGGCCGACTTGAGGTACTTCTTGATAAACGGCGCCAGCTTCTCCGCGTCCAGCTTGTAGTGCGCGGCTATGTACTTCTTGATCGCCTGCAGCGACGACCCGCCGCGCTCCTTCAGACTCTTGATGGCGGCCGTCACCATCTCAGAGGTGCGCGGGTGCGCAGGCTTGGCGCGCGGCTTCTTCGCAGACGACGCAGACTTGGCCTTCTTCGTAGTGCCGGTGGCGGCGGGTGCCGCAGCAGTCTCGTTCGTAGCCGCCTGATCTGCCATTTCGACGACGCGCGTAACACACAGCGAGAGCGAGAGCGAGAGCGAGCGGGACGGCAGGCACGCAAGCACAGCACAGCACGGCAGAGCAGAGCAGAGAATCACAAGGGCCCAGCCAGTGTCGCGGGCGGGCGCGGACGGCCGAGAGAGCGGCCGCCACTCTGCGCGCCGCCGCGCCGCGCCTCCCGCGCTTGCTACCGCCCAACGTCCGACAGCCTGTGCGGAGCAGCCCCAAAGCTGCGCCACAACCGCCCGCGCCTTTCAAACCACCGAGGATGGGGCTACACACAGCCACACCACAGTCGCCAACCAGTCGCCACGGCAGCGCCGCAAACCACGGCCAAACTGCAGCTACCGCGCGCTACAGCCTGGGTCGGCCCGCCGAGAATCGCCGCCCCCGCCCAAATGCCGCCCCCACAGCCCCAGCCGACGACCCGCCACAATGGCCAAACCTTCGGCAAAACTCCCACACCGTCGCCGCGGCAGCCCGGCCAGCGCGGCCGGCGCCACAGCCACACAAGCCGAGGCGTGCGGCGATGACGGCCGTGCAAACGCGCCTCCGCCGCCCCATCGCCTTCCGTCGCCCTCCCGCCGTTTCCCGATCGGCCCGCAGCCGTCGGGCCACATCGCGCGCCGTCCTCCTCCTCTCGCCCGCCAACATTCACAGCCGTTTCTCAACAATTGCCCGCCGCAAACGGACGCCGCCTGCGCAACAGGCGCCGCCGCCCCTCGCCGCTTCCGACCCAACCCCTCGACCGAGGCAAACCGCAATCCGAATCTACAGACCAACCCAATCTGCCGTCAGCACACACGACAGCCGACCTTACACGTTGCGCGTTACACATTACGTTTACACGTCTAGGTTAGGTTCGGTTAGGTTAGGTGGACGTGGGTTAGGTTAAGGGGACTTGGGTTAGGTTAAGCGTCAAACTTAGGTTAAGCATTCAAACACGTCAGGCGTCAGAGGTTAGGTTAGGTTAGGTTACGTTAGGTTACGTTACACGTTAGGTTAAGGGGTCAGTGCTAGGTTAAGAAGCGTCAAACGTAGGTTAAAAAAGCGTTCAAAACGTGAGGCGTGAGCCGCCGGACAGCTTACCTTACGTAGACGTTTGGGGCTCACAGGCTGAGCTCACCTCACCACACCACAGGTTAGGTTCGGTTCGGTTCGCTCGGCTCAGCGTAAAGCGCCGAGGTCAGGGTTACGTTCGTTCACCTTCGGGCGCCACACTTTCGGTTGAAAGGTCGCGACGGGACGACGTCGGCAGGCACCGCCGCAAACGGACAAAAACGTACAGACGACGTCGAAAACCGCCGACAGACGGGGGAGCAGCACGACCACGACCAGATACCGAGCGCGAACGAGACGCACGCGAACCACCCCCACCGGCCAAAGGGCACCACACAACAACCCAGAGCACCACGTGTCGACACCACAGCAACCCGCCGCTCACGCGACATGGCTGGCACCGAAGGGCAACCGCCCGCAACTGCGCTTTCCGCGCCGGCCCGGATGCACGTCGTGCTACAACAACACCACTACCGTACACAGCCGCTGTTCACAACATCACTATCATGCGCGCCCGCGGCTCGCCGCCGTCGCAGTCGCAGCCCCAACGCCAGCACTTTTGCACCACCATTCACACGCACCGCAACACAGCTCGCCGACACAGCCGAACAAAACAAACACCACACAACAACAGCAACAACGCCGCCGCCTCTACTCGTGCCGGCGACCCACCCCGCCGATGGCGCACCTTTCGCCAGCCGGCAATCGACACACACGCACGCACCCACCCACCCCCCGGGGCCCAGTGCAAAAAAAAACACACAAAAACAAAAACAAAAAAAAAAACAACACAAACGACACGGGAAGCGCACACCGCCACTTCGCGCGCACGCCACCAACCAGTCGTCGTCTCAAAATAACAAACACAAACAAAATAAACTAACAACTAGGGCAACACAAAACAAAAACGCCTCGCACGAACCGCCCACAAAAAGGACAAGCACACGCACAGCCTCTGCTGACGACCACGACGCAGCGGCACGCTGCTCCTGTCCCGCGCCCCGCGCCCCGCGCCCCACTCGATTCACAACTCACGCGACACCGTCAACGACGGGCTCGCTTCCCGCAACCTACCACCTTTCCGCCACGACGCACAGCCCCAGCCCCACCCGACCCGACGACGCCCGTGGCAACGACTGCACTTTCACCACCGCCTCCCCCTTCCCCCCCAAAACACACACACACACACAGCCAGCCAAAAACGCACTCGCGACCCACACATGCACGTGCATCGGCACACGCCAACCAGTCAACGTCGACAACCACACGCAAGGCTCGAAACGAAACCGGCGTCCTTCCACGTTGCCATCAAGCTACCTACACGACACAAGACACAAGGAACAAACACAACAGCCGGCCCCACTAATTCCCACTCTCACGCCGCAAAAAGCACACCGAAACCGCCAAACGCACGCACATTCCCCTTCGCACTGACACCGACCGGCTCGCTACCACACACCTCTCGGCAGCCGTTTCACGCCAATTCGCCACACCGCCCACACAGTCGACAAGCGCCCGCCCTGTACGGCACACGCAACGACGCAGCGCAGCAAAGGGCGCCCGCAACACATACCTCTCCTCTCTCTCCCTCTCCGCCGCCCGACGCGCCAACCGCCACGCCACACCGCCAGCCACTCGCAAATTGTGCACTGCCACCAGCCACACGTCCAACACGCCGCGCCGCCTCCGGCCACCCGCCAGGGGGCGCTCACGTCCGCGACAACAGCGCGGCCCGCCGGGCCGAACCGAACCGAACCGAGCCGCCGCTGCTCTGCACTCGGCACGGCCACACCCTGCTGCAGACCGGGCTCGTCTCTCTGTACGCGTCTGCCTGCGCATCAACACAACACGACCTTTTTTTTTTTTTTCTCTCTACCGCCATCCCTTCTTCTCGCGTTTTACTCGTTGTTGCAGCAGCGGCGCACACCTACACATCCACAGCCCCAGCCGAGCCGAGCCGGCCTCACCTCAGGGCCCGCCGCCAGCGTCTCCTCCTCGGGCACAGGTGCGGTGCTGTGGCCGCCCATCCAACCGCATTGCTGGCCGTCCAGCCGCCAGGCGTTCCCACTGCCGCGAGCCACGCCGCGCACCGACCCTGCTGCAGAAAACGAAGCATAGCCAGAGACCGACCGATACACAAAGCAAGCCGTCGCCTCGCCTCTTGTCCTTCCTGCCTTCCTTTCGCCCCCCCCCCCCCCCCCTCCTTTTTTTTTTTTATTTTGTTTTCTTCTTTCTTTCTTTCTTTGGCCCTCTCTCCTTCCCGCCCCATGGCGGTTACGGCACCGCCTGCAGCGGCAGATTTTTTGCGCCCACACGCCTACTCCTACCACCATTAACCTTGCCCTGCCATCAACGTCGCAGTCGAACCGACGCTTGCCAACACACTGCCCACGTTCCTTTCTCTTTTCGGCCTACGCCCATTACGCGCCGCCGCCACAGCACCTTCCCTTCCCACAACACACCGACGTCATCACACGCACCCACAAACAGGGGCCACGACCGTGTTCCTCGCCCACTCCCATCCCGCACGGTACGCACATTCCCAACTACTACCGCGCACCCTCCCTTTCCAATCTGTGTGTCTCTGTGTCTGTGTCCTGTGTCCTGTCCGCGCGTGACGCCTCTCAACATCCGCCGTCCCCCGTCCCGTTTTCGCCCCCATGCCGTCGTCGCGCCGCCTCCTCCCCGTCCACCGCCGCCCCTGTCCGCCCCGCACCACACCATACACCGCTGCTTGTCCCGGCCGTTGCCACCAAAGGCGCCGACCGCAAACGCGCCACGCCGCAGCCCCCGTGCGTCTCGCTCGCTTGCATCTCCGTGCCGACGCTGCCTCTCTTCCCGCTCGCACTCGACCTCGACAACACAGTCTTTGGCTCCGCCACTGCGTGTTCCGGTGGTACGCACGCTGCAACACGTATGTATTCGTTACCAGAGCGATGGCGAGGCATGACAGCATCTCTGTCTGACCAGAGAGTTATTTATCGTTGCTAGTCGGCGCTTGGACCGCGCCAGACGACAGTAGTGGCACGCACCGGGTCGCCAGGAACAGTTGTTATATATATTGTAGCGCGAGTCGGGAGAGGTAGTAGTCGGTCGACAGTAGTAGCGGGTGGACGGTTGTACTGAGCGGGCGTCGGCGGCGTGCTCTGCTCGTCTCGCGACTCTGGTCACGGTTCGGGACGATGTATAGTATATTGTGTTATAATCAAAAGGTAGTGTGAAGCTGCATTGCGCAAATCTGATAACGTATGTTCATTGTACTTATTTTGTTCAACAACAAAAGCCCCACTATTACTTTTTTCTAAAGCAACTTTTGTCTTTTAACGAAAAACATTCACTTTTTAAAGACTACTTCCTATGGCATTTCCCTCCAAGGAGTGCAATTAATTACCAGCCAGCACTCATTCATTGCACACAGCTGTGTAAGGGGTATCTACAATTGAGGAGCGGATATAAATGCAACTTTTTTGTTTTTTTTTTTTTTTTTGTGTGTTGTAACCTCCCCGCAAAATTTAAAATAATGGACAATGTTATTTACGGATGCTAATGGACATTGCGCTAATTGTAACCTCGCCCACAATGAGAGGTATTGAAAATGGCAACAAAAATGTGAAATTCGCAATCCGACTCAAATATAAATTCTTCACAACATTTAAAGTCCGTTCAGTGACAAGAAACTTCAATTGAGCCGAAATATCGGTCTTTGGCCCTGTGCAAAACAATCAGAATTAAAGTCTTACCTCAGAATAAATGGATGTCACATTTCTGCTCTTGTTGTTGCGCAGCGCTTGGAGGAACTGCATTGCAAATAATAATATTCTCTTTTTTTGTGATTTTAGTGAAATTTTTCTTCAAAGAAGTGGAATGAAATGGGAAGTGCAACGAACTCTTTAGTTCAATAAAACATTACATTTTGAAAAATGCTTTTGAAATAAAAATTATTTTTGGGGAACTTGTTGGAGAATTAATTACAATAAATATAATTTTTCATTATCTAATGATTATATTAATTAACAGTATACCTCCTTCACCATCTTGACCAGTGTTGCCGACCGCCTACATCACACAACCGCACTCGGCTGCTACTACTGACCGACCGCTCTGCATGACGACTATTAGCGTACTGCACGCGACGACTACTGACAGAGTACAGCCCTCAACTAGACAGAGCTACAGACTCGCAACGACTGACTGACTGACTGACTGACTGACTGACTGACTGAGAACCGCTCGCAACACTCGCGCGGTCCAGCGCAAACTCTCTGGTCACAGATGCTACAATGTCTCGCCATCGCTGCTATGTTACATACGTGTTTCAGTGTCTTTTTCATTGGGGTAACGATCTTTGGCTCTTTTTATTCTGAATACAGGGCCAAAGGTCAACGCTGCTGCCTTATACAATTTATCAGGTTCCATTATGTCTGTTGCAATGTTACATACGGTTCATTCTTTCATTAATATTATCGTTGGGTTTGTTTTGTAGGGACGTTAACATTCTGGCACATTTTTATTATCATCGGACTCTCTGCTATTTGTGCAGGGAGGTTATACCTGGGTCCATTTCCATTTCCATTTCCATTTACATTTTAATATTGATAGACTTTTTGTTTTCTTTTTTTGTTTCTTGTTGTTTTTCCTTCTTTTTTCTTGTTGTTTTTTTTCTTTCTTTTTTTTTGTTTTGTTTTGTTTTTCCCGCTCTCACCACCACCGCCGCATCACGCCTTCCGTTTTCTTCTTGGTTTCTTTTCTGTTCTTCAACTGCTTCAACATCACCGCGCCCCATTTCCACACCACAGCCATCAGCCTCCAAGACGGGCAGGCGCAGTGTGCCATTTCCGGCGCACAAGCACACCCGTACGGTACTCTCCTCGCCCCCACGCCACCAACAACACAGCGACCACGCGGCTTTCAGGCATGGCATGGCACGGCACGGCACGGCACCGGCGAAATGCGCCGCCCCCGCCCCTCCGCGCATCCGTCCGTCTCGCCACGTTCACTGACAGCCGCGTCTGCGGCTACACCACGACAACCACAACACAACACCGCTCCCCTCCCTGGCAACTCATTGTTTTTCTCCTCCTCTTTTGCACAAACCACAACGCCGAGCACAGGCGCAAGCCACCCACACCGCGCCCCTCCCCGTCCCGTCTTTGGCCGCCGCTCCTCGTTTCCTCGTTTGCCCCCTCCCATCTCCCGAAATGCCATGCCAGCAGCGTTACGCATGCCCCTCCCCTGTCCACACAACACTACCGCCAAACGAACAGCCTTCCGGGCCACATGCAGGGCACGCCCACCTCCAAACACTGCCAATTCAC